>NC_134828.1:96472634-96782300 GCF_004210375.1 Tachypleus tridentatus
ACGTCAAGTTCATAAAGATTATGTTTACACACGCATTTGTAACTTCTTCTGAAGTGAAAACATGTTTGAAGATCTAACTTTAGAAACAGATCTAGCACTCAGATTTTCGTCACCTTGCGGTTATATATAAATTTGTGAACTATTGTCTTGTACTTACTAGTTATATTGTATTCTTGCATTTAAATAAAAATACAATATGACGGTGTTTTCATTCCACTTTCCCAAGTAAACAAGTGCAAAATATAAAAAGGAAGTAATATACTAGCGATAGTAAATACAGTAAATTATAATATCTTCAGTTACCAACAACATATATTAGAGATGCAAAGTTGCTTAATAACATAACTGCAAATTGTATGAACTGTCAATACGCATCTAAAATAAAATATGGCACTCTTCAAAATTTCTGATAAAAAGCCATTTCACTAATTTGAGTGACTTTAAACTTGACATCTCTAAAATAAAATTTTTAACCAGAAGAAAGTATAATAATACAGTATTTTAACGGTCTAATCATGAAGGCCCAAAGCTTTCTGTGAGTGTTCGTATAATTTTACAATAGTAAACATTGTACATTTCTAGAAGTTGTTATTATTAAGCACAGAGCTACACAAAGATCTGTCTGTGTTCTGGCCACCATGGGTATCAAAACCCAGTTTATAGAAATATAATCCCGCAGACATACCACTATTCCACAAGGGGGCGTAGACTTGTAATCAATAAGCTACAAAAATAGAAAATAAATAAATGTACATATTTATGCAGCATATGTTTGGCTTTATCGAAAATATTCACAATGACTTTAAAATAGCACGACCGAAGTGCAAATCTACCAAATTTATTGCCCTGAAGCTTATAGAAAATTTATTTTCGTCAAATACATTTGAACAGCAGTGACACATTAAAGTCTAAAGGAAAAATAAGGAAGGCAACTTTGAATTTCAATATTACAACGTTATTCTTTGAAGCAATTACAAAGCAAAGGTACAAGCGAAAGAAAAAGCGAAAATTTCGTGACAAGAATTTAGTTTAAGGTGGAGTGCTCAGAGATATTAGTACATCCTTTGATCCTGGGCCTGGCATGGCCAAGCGCGTAAGACGTGTGACTCGTAATCCGAGGATCGCGGGTTCGCACCCGCGACGCGCTAAACATGCTCGCCCTCCCAGCCGTGGGGGTGTATAATGTGACGGTCAATCCCACTATTCGTTGGTAAAAGAGTAGCCCAAGAGTTGGCGGTGGGTGGTGATGACTAGCTGCCTTCCCTCTAGTCTTACACTGCTAAATTAGGGACGGCTAGCACAGATAGCCCTCGAGTAGCTTTGTGCGAAATTCCAAAACAAACAAACCTTTTGATCCGCTTGCGATAATTTATTTCTTACATTCGTGAGTTCTTTTATTGTAACTAGAGAGGGTGGTCGTATAATGTATTCTGGTGATTTTGATCTTGAGGTTGGAGAATGGAAAGTTGAGAGAGATATTTGCACATTTTTAACCGTTTTTAAAATATTTATTTAACTTTGTTTAAAATTTGCGAGCTCCACAAACCTCTAATTAAACAATAATTATGAAAACTCAAGTGCAAAAGTTAATTTCATCAATTGCTCAAAGGAGCTTTACTGTTATAACAAACGAGCTAAACTGTTATTTAAGTAATTAGCTAAAGTCAATACTTTTATTTTACTTGACATCTGATTACCTTTACCGTTGCTTAATTTGTCATTATTTTTATATTAAAATAAAATATAGAGTAAAATACAAACTAAAATTATATTTTATCTCATCAGAAGACATGTGGTGTAATTTGTTCGTTGATGCACTTTTCAATGTTGCGAGATATTAAAAAAAACTTTTCTAAAAGCGGAATAAAGTTGGTAGTTAGTCATTGCCTGTGAAATGAGTGATATATATGCAGCCAAATCTGATATTGTATTTAGATATACAGCTCAGAATCAGACAGCTTTTTCAGGATTAACAAGTTGTATGGATTTCACACATACTTTTCTAAACAAATAACTTCTCTTGAGCGAAAAATGAGAGTTGCAAAATTAGCTTATGAAATGTTTTGTAGAGCCGTGTGTGAAATAAACAGCTGAAATAGCCATCCTTTTCAGGGCGTGTATTTTGACTACTCTAAGGATTATATAAGATTGATGGAATGAGGAAATGAGACGTTGGTTAAGAAAACTGTTTCGTCAATCGTAAAATATATGCGCTTAAGTGCTATAAACCTCCAAAGGATATGATTTCCTCCTTTGTTGTGTATGTACAGATAAAATGAATTCACTGCCGGTGGCTGAGATAATTTCTCCACGGATTGAAACACCTGGTCACTCTCGTGTAACCCACTATTTTCGAGAAGCCATCGATTGAGTGTTAGAAAATTCATTATTAGTGTGCAAAAGAAACAACTACAAACAAACGACAATGCTAACAATAAAACTTCCTGCTATGCTCCGTATGCGAAGTATAATGTTATACAAAATATTCAGGCTAAACTTTTAATCAAAAGCCTTTCTCATCAATCCAAGTTCATAAAGATGGTTAAGGTCTTCACTTTCTTTTTAATTACCTATGATTACTTTATTACGTTTTGAATAATCTATATATTTTACTTTTTAAAGAAAGTTAAAGTGATAAATGCATTTTGTTCAAAGGTGTCTCTTTTCCCATAAAATCATTTATGTAACGACCTCATCTGTCAATTTTCATATTATTTTTGACGTATGATCAATATTGCGAGTTTTTAATTTTTTCAACTCAAAGTTGCTCAGAATTACCAACGGTATGTACACCAACAATTTCCCCATTTTTCTAGAAACATTTTTAGTCTAGGCAATTGTATCGGTAGATACAAATAGGACGATCATGTACGTGTTATAAAATGATTAAATGAAGTTGGTATACACTTATTTTTAATAAAATATGTTAATTATTTAATAGTCATCACGATGATCTTTACTTTTATAATATTGGTAATTACACTTCTAATATTTGAATTTTAGTACAAGTGATATATGTATAATCAGTGACCGAAACAGAATAAATCGCTACTAATCTGTGATAAAGTAGAGCTTACATAAATAATGTGACATTTATTTCAATGAGTATAACAATGTTTAAATAATGGAGAAGCAAAATCACCATGAAATTGCTTTTTTACATAAAATTTTAATTTGTTTCTCTATGCCTAGAGAAATTTGGATGTGAATGTTAAAGGTAATTTATGTTTATTCTTTGTGTCTTTATGGCGACGTTCATGAAGAGTTATTGTACGGTATGTTCCCACAATCCCAAAGGGATGAAAATGGGTAAGCTGTAATCCGCTGCGCTCAACTTTTTGTTTAAATATTATATGTGAGCTGTATCACTTTAATAAAAAATATTTCCTTGCAGTATATTGAAGTACTAAAATTACCATAATATTCTCATATGAACGTTCAAATTATATTACTATCTTTATTAACAGCGAGAAAAACGTTCACGGTAAACTTGGTAATCGAACTGGATAGAAACTTGGTATAGTTTCTCTTAAAGAAAAAATATTATATTTTAAAATTGTGAATGCTTTGTTTGCGAAACATATTCCAATAAGCTTGAAATTTTATCATTGTAAGTTACATAAGCACAATGAAACATTTTAAAGTTTTGAATGATGCATTTCATCAAAAAACATTCAACTGTATACTGTTAGTAAACTTACAAGTGTTTTAACAACATTGTATTTCATAGGAGTTTGTTTTTCAGGAAGTAAAATTGTTTTATACATTACTATATATTTGTGTTTGTTTGTTGTCAACTAAAAAGCTGCATAATGGGTTATCTGTGTCCTGCCCAACACGGATATCGAAGCTGATTTTAACGTTATAAGCCTTCAGACTTACTGCTGATCTGCCAGAGGGCTTTACTATATATCTAATTTTAACACCACAACAGATACTATTGATATAACTCGCAAAATTATTGTTTCGAAATATTTTGATTAGTAACAAATATCCTGTTTCTATTTTCGAAACGTCATACTAACAAAAACATGCTTTTATGACGTATAGATATTATGGGATATCAAATATCGGTATAGCTATTATAGAATGACAAATATCGGCATGGATATTATAGAATGACAAATATCGGTATGGATATTATGGCATGTCATATATCAATAATTATGTCGACTTTCTTTGTTAGTAGATTTGCTAACTCAACAATCAACAAGATGTGTGTTATTTATGTTGAAATATTAAACATTTATTTTTAAATAAAAGAAACGTAGGTATTTATGTTTCAGTTTGTTTGATTGTTAGCAATAAACAGTTTCTTTGCTATTTTCTGAAGACAAGTTCATAGCTTTTTCTGTCTAAGCTTCAAAAAATGCAATGCATTTATATTTTGAAGTGTGTTTGTTATTAAACACAAAACTACACTGTGGGCTAACCATTTTATACCCACCACAGGTATGAAAGTCTGAATATTTAGTGTTGTTTGCTCTCACCTACATTCTTTTTATCGAAGGTGTCGACTTTATGGTTAAGAGTAAATCAAATTTATTATTTGTTTACTTAGAACCATCAGAAACTATGAGAACGTTTAATAATTTCAAAATGATCATCAAACAGTTTCATCAATATTTTTGAAGAAAAATAATTCGAAATATTAAAGTTATCTAGAGATAAAAAAATTGAACAACAGTAAATGTTTCATAGCTATGGTAAGTATAGTTTTGTAATTGAACTAAATAGTTTTAGATCATAGCAGATTAAGCTTAATAAGCATGTTAAAAACTGTACTAAATTATCAGCTTACTTGTTTCAGTCATTTTACAAATTTAAATAGCAGTCGCATTAAAGGTTTATAGCTGTCTTAAGTGTAATTTGGTAACTGTAGTGAATAGTTTTAAATCATAGCACGTTAAGCTTTAGGAGCATACGTGTTTCAGTCACTTAGAATTTAACCTATTAAACTTAAGCTTTTACCTGACAAAACACTAGATAAAAACTAAGAAACCGCTACAGTTACATTTAAATGACCAGAAAAGAACTCATAGATTAATCTTTCCATTCAATGTTGCAGCGTCAAACTCAGAATATACCAAATGCAGTTCTTTAGCCTAAAAATTTACATTTAGTTTCATAAGTCATTTTTCTAGCCATATTCGTTTTCGAATTTTGACCCTTTTTCAAACTCCAATTTTGCTTAATTATAGATAAAGTGTTTGACCTCCAGTATGACTTTGAATTTTCAGCTACACTAATTAATTAAAAGATAATCATTCAGTTCTGGGGGACACTCAAACGTTATACCATATTTGATCAAATATAGATAAAAATTGTTAAAGTTACACAAACACACAATAACCGGTCGTTGTCCGGAGGTAATAATTATATAAGATAGATTTAAGGCCTAATAATGTTCAACGTAATCATAATGATCAGTAAAACCAACATCTTCAAAAATACTTCCCAGTAAAAATCTCAAAAGCGTAGAAAACTAAAAATAAATAAACAAAAAAACATTATTTTTTATTGTAATTAGATTTAATAAGAGAAAGTTGTAGCAAATTAATTATATTGTTGCTTTCGTCATTTCCAGTTCGTGAAATCATTAACTGAAAATTAATCAGTTAATGAAAATATCCGCCAAAATAGGATTTAGTTTCCTGTTTATAAAGACTTATTTTAAGTCTTAAGTTTGTGTTTATAAATATATATATATATATATGTTTAATCATGATGCATTTTAACACTAAAAAGCATTAAAGCTTTTACTCAGTCCGCGAGCAAATCAATAGAGAATATGTATTGATCAAAGTTGTTTAATTCTAATCTTATTATTTACTTTGTGCAATTTTATTTATTTCAAAGTCAAATAATTTTGAAATTAACTCTTCACAGATTTGACATATTTGTATTTTATAAACAAAGTTATGTACTATTTGTAATTTATGTATCGTATAATTGATATAACATCATCATACCACATCAATTAGCTGCTGCAGAGTTAAACCGAAACTGAGCAAAAGTGGTTCTGATTCGTTAGCTACTGGCCTTTCCATAACGTTGTAGTCACGTAAAAGGTCATTGATTAGTTTTCGTTCATGAGGGCCTTGTTCTGAACCTGGAAATATATAATAAAGAAAAATAATTAAAATTAACTGAAATGATAACAATATACCTTTGTTAGCAGTGCATAACGTTATTGAAATTAATGTTCATTTATCACATGTGCCTTAAACTACAGAAAATACCACTGAAAGTATATACAACTAGTTATTGTTTGTTATACTGTGATGTTACCAAGATCTTATCATTTTTGGAAAGGATGTCTAACAGTTCTTTATTGATGAAATATTTCTTGTGTTTGAAACATTGGAAAACAAACGAATGTGAAGCACAACACCATCTAGAAAGTGACCTACAATAAATCATATCTCAGCAATTGCAAGCGAAGTGTGGAATCTTATAAATTATTACAAAGATCACTGAAAACGTCATACATGAACCCAGTACACATCATAATCTGGCTAGGTGTTTAAAGCGCTTGACTTGCAACCTGCTAGTCAAGGGTTTGAATCTCCGTTCCGTCACACATGCTCGCCTTTTCAGCCGTGGGTCCTTTATAATATGACAGTCAATCCGGCTTTTCGTTAGTAAAAAAGCAGATCAAGAGTTGGCAGTGGGTGGTGATGACTAACTGCCTTTCCTTTCGTCTTTCACTTCTAAATTAAGGACGGCTAACGCAGATAACCTTTGTGTAGCTTTACAACAAATTTAAATAAGAACCTTTTTTTTTGTTATAAACCACGTTCGTGCAACTACAAACAGAAAAGTGTTGCAGTAGGTATAGGAATTTACAGTTTCAACAAACAAAACCATACAAAAACAACTGTATAGATAAGGTAAAGTTTAAAGAAAAGTTAAAACAGTAGGAAAATATTTATTGTAGCACTCCAGCTTTTACGATTTAATTTAGGTGCTAGAGATATTTAAAAGTTTTCAATATCACTTAACATTTGAAATATTTACCCTTTGAAAATATCAGTGATTCTTTAAAACAAAAAGTAGCTGCGATTTAGTATTTAACCACAGGAAAACGCATCAAAATAGTATAATGAAAAAAAGGATTTGCAATAGCGTAAGTAATTTAAGATACAGCATCCAAAGAATTTGTTATTCACATAAAGGAAGCATTCACTGCAGATTACAAGAGTAAGAGGTTAATAAAACACATGTATTATTTGCTAATAATAACTTTCAATCTGAGCAAAATAATTAATTAGACCAAAAATTAAAAATCAACTTGAAAACAAGTATAGCATACTAACTATGCTTTTTTTTACATTCTGAAACTTTTAACAATATAGTCAGCGGTTAATCTGATGATATCATTTATTGTGTTTTGTTTTCGTATAGCAAAGCCACATTAGGCTATCTGCTGAGTCCATTGAGTGGATTTGAACCCCTAGTTTTAGCATTGTAAATCCGTAGACTTGTCGCTGTAACAGCGGGGAACTTGAGGTTTGGACAGCTTCGGAAATTTAGGCCATTCCGATATCCTCATACTGAACTGAAAATGCTGCAAAATTACTATAAAAATTATTATAACAAAATAGTAATAAAACCGTACATTTTAAACATTGTAACAAATATTGTCAAAGAAAGTAACATTAAAGAAAAAAACACTTTAATCACTTCCTAGTAATACAGTGCTATTGTTTTCGGACTTATAACGCTAGAAACCGGTTTTCGATACCCTTTGTGAGAAGAGCGCACATCTCAATGTGTGGTTTCGTGCATAATTACAAAAAAAAATCGATCAAACTGAAATAGCTGCATATAAATATATAATATATATACACGTATAAGCGTAAAAATTGCTTTCGTATATAAGCTTGAAATAAACTCATTTCTGTTTAGATACAAATGTTAAGACATCATCAATTCTTATCTTTGAATTCTTCTGAAAAGTGCATTTTTCGTCGGTTAAATCCAACACCGAAATTTTCAGCCTATCGTATATGCAAGCTACAGTCAGGTATCCTACAGTTGACCAAATAGAATAGGACATTATTACCAAATATCTGATTAAGCCTAATTATTTCTAGGAGATACATGGAAAAGAAGTTTCTCCTCCATGACGATTATTTTATGATTATTGTAGACTGGAGCAGCAGGAATGAGTTAGCACGTATAAGGACTTCTTGAGCTATTGTAGCAGAAGTAACACTGCTCGTTAGCAGATTTCAGGTAAACTAAATCATTTACTTGCTATCCATTTATTCACCTGACAGTTTTTGACTTTTATGTTGAAAAACTTGTTGTCATACTTATAATTATATACCTCATGGACTAACAGAATATTTATTGCTTTAAATATATCTTTTTGTGGCTTGATTTTGAGATTGTATCAAATATGTAAAACTCGAAATTAAACACAATAGTGTCAAAATTGCTATAAAAGAAGAATTTGTATTTTTGTTTTTAAAATACTGAGAAGTTTGTATAAGATATGAAGTTAATGAGATAATTTTAATAGTTGTGTATGAGTATTGTTGGTGAGCGGAAGTATTTACAAAATTTATTTATCATGTTTATAAAATCTCTAATATAATATTAAAACCTTCGTAATAGCAAATTACTTTCCAATATTTTCTCATTTATCAGTATGCACAAATATAGAAATAAATTAAAATTATAAATGAAAGTTGGGATAGTTGGTTATTCGTAGAATTGTTGTAAGAAGTATCCAAAATAAAATAAATGTTGCAATAAAAATTACACAAATCAGTAAAGTGATACCAGTTGGACAGATTTTAAAACGACTTTAAATCCTTATTTAGGTTGGCCTTGTGATTCGTATAGTTAAATGAAACAGTTTAGTTTTAATTTTTGTAAATTTTTGTATGCCCATGGAATGGGCAGAAAGTCTACAAACTTTTGGTACAACTATCTCTATAGTTATAACTTTTACACGGATTTAAACCACAATCACGAGTTTATAAAATTTAATCCTTACATTAGCAGCTTTATACACTTGTCTTTAGGCCAAAGTAAATTTATAAAATTTAAGATTTTGGTTTTAATTCTTATTTCACTACTTTCATGAGCACCACTTCATTTTAAACTTTATAATTGTTAATGTTTTTGTTTGTTTATTTTTTATTTTATACCTGCATGTAATATATGTTCTTTACCTTTACAAACTGTCGCGTGTTTATTCATCGATATGTAGCGTCATTTGAGGGGTTGAAAAGATATTTAGGTATGTGCATGATATGTTTACCATTTATATTATACCTGTATATATATATATATTTATCGGAATATCAAAAGAGATAGTTGCAGACAAGGCAGATAAGCTGGAGAAGTCTTGTTGCAATAGCCTAAACCGTCCAGGCGCTACCTCCAGTGACGTGGTCAGGTAGGTTGGTAGACGAAAGCAGTTGCTGTTTTAGAAATGTTTTAATGTTATATTGGAAAGTTAGTGAACTTTCGAGCGTATTAACAGCATATAATGGTCGGTGTTTCGATTAGGAATTCAACAGGGTAGTTTTTTGGTGCATAAATTATTTTGAATATTTGTCGATTTCTAGTATTAAGTACTACAGCACTTAAAATACATACGTCAAATTACATATAGACGTTTGCTTTTATTTTGGTAGACATTTTTTAAAATAGTACAAAATATTTACTAACTTAAAAAACAATAAAGTACATTTAAGCCTAACTGTATATGTTAAAGCAACTATTTAGATTTCTGAATTTTGACTGAAAGTTAACACGCCTCATTCAACAAAAAGACGACTAGTTTATCCGAACACTTTAATATCAATAGTTACCAAGGCCGTGAACTACATAAACATCTCCATTTAATTGACTCAGAAAGCGTTATAGAAAAAACATTTAAAATTGAGGGTCCATATTTCGTGTCACATTTTCACCAGAACGTGCGCTTCACTTTGTGGCAATGAGTACTTTATAAGTGTCGCGACTAAATTTTGTCAACCACGTAACTGGTATAATACAATGGTTTAAATCTAAATGGGGCATTAGAAAGCTGTTTCTCATGAAAGCATAAGAATTACTTATCCAGGTTAGGGCTTGAATTAAAATCACAATAACATTAATCTGTTTAAATATATCGTTATTAAAAATGAAAGTGAATCATATCTACTAACGGTCTTCTTGACAAAATGTTAAAATCCTTATCTATCCAGAGTCAAGATTTGTAGCCAAATAAATAGTTTCAGTGGAATATTAAATGATCAATTCCCAACCGTCTTCACACTGAAACTATTAAGCATAGAATGCTGAACACATTTTTAAGCAGAAAAAAAACAACAAACTCCAGTAATATTCTTATGGTTTGAAATGCATATTCTAATTTAGAATTTTCCATGCGTTGGTGATGAGTCAGTTGTTATAAGAGAAATATTGTTTTAAAAATTAGTTATGATTAAAGTATACTTATTGAGTACTTGTAGTCAAGTCTGTAAAATTCCCTTCAAACTGTTTAACATTTTGATTACATAAAAAGATTCACTATTTTTTAATAAACATACACTTTCTCATTGTACAGAATACTTTAATATTCTAATATAATAAGCAGAACAGTAAATATCAAGAATTCACATCCTGAGTTGGTTAAATATTGGGCGAAGAAAAAGATTTTTCTGGACGTTCCCGGTGATATTTGCCCTAAGTCTCGGTTTGGGTCATTTATAATTCGAAATACCTACCAAGATTTTTGCTTTGCCTTAGCTATTTGATCAAACCATTTCTTGAGATGTCAGTAGGTGCTGTTGTCTGGTTACTTTCCCTCTTTTCCTTCCAAGAAAAGTGAAACATTATCACACAAACTACGTTCCTTTTCTAATTCGAAAGTTGCATTCATTTTGTGCGTGAGAAGAGTCTCGTAGGCCGTTACAAGATGAGAATGCTACATCTATACTAATTCTTTTTCAATCATGTATATCTATAGGGCCTTCTGAATATTAGGTACATGTACATGTATTACAAATATAGTGGAACTTTTGTAGGAAAAAACATGTTAAGAAGTTTATAAGAAATTATATTAGTGAAAATACTTTTCTCATAATTAATTTTTAAAACAATGTTCCTCTTATAACAATTGGCTCATGACCAACGCATGGAAGATCTAAACTAGAATATGTATTTCAAAACATGAGAACATTAATAGGGTTTATCCGTTTAGAAATGTGTTCACCATTCTATGATTAATAGTTTTAATGTGAAGTCTGTTGGGAATTGAGGATTTAATATTTCACTGAAACTATTTATTTGGCTACAAATCTTGACTGTGGATAGATAAGGATTTTAACATTTTATTAAGAAGACCGTTAGTAGATATGATTCACTTTCATTTTTAATAAGGATATCTCTAAACAGGTTAATGTTGTTGTTATTACTCTCCTTCAAGCCCTTACCTGAATAAGTAATTATTATGCTTCCTTGAAAACAAACGGCTTTCTAATGCTCCATTTAAATTTAAACCATTGTTTTATACCAGCGACAAAGATAACAATTCTTCGCTCTTAAAAATCAAAATTAAATTACTTTGTAAAGTTACCCAGTATAGATATTAACTCATGTTATAATGTAGAAATTTAAAATTATCTCATAGTTCCTATTTTGGACAGATTCGCACAACACAATAAGCCTGGATGTATTTTTCATAAGAAGAACTATACTAGACAGCATGGTAGATTTGCAAGCTTTATTTTTAAATTATTCGAGCGCAATCTAATTCAAACGCTAACTTCCAGAATCTTTCATCTTACCATCTCATCATTTTCTCAACAGGAACATTTCGACATCAAACAAGCACTCCAAAAATGAATACCCATTGGCTGTAGGCAACAAGAACGTTCAGAGGACTCTTAACAAACTTTTCAACAAGGAAAACATTGACAATATTTTTACGGTTTATAAACACGGTGTAAACTATAAATAGTAGACACTGTGATTTCGTTTCCATCATACGTCCTGGATATCCATCTCTCAGAAGAAAAAAAAAAAAGACATTAGTTCTACTTCTATAAAAGTTTTTCCACAGGCTGAATTCAGAAGAATTTTCCAAAGAAATTCAAATTTCATATTACATTTCTCTATACAGACAAAGTTCCTACACTATTGATGTCATTAATTGCTCATAAAAGTACCGTTCCTTCTGTTCCAAAAGTTACACAGGTTATATCACCACGTGTGTTCAACAAATAATTTATAATCTTATGGCAACTCACGAGTTTTTGTACATGAATAAAACGAACGTGACTGATTCTTAAATGACGGTATTTTGGCTTTCATTAGGCTACGTATTGAAACTATACTCTTCAAAACAAGAAACGCAAAATGTATATTTTTTTATTTTAAAGAGAAATATATGTAATAACGTTACAAGCTCAGAGTATGTGATGTTACACGTGTTAAGGCACTGATTGTCAGACCAAAATGACAATAAAAGTTGTGCACTTTGAAAACGGAGGAAAACATCGGATTTTTCGCCAAAACGGATTTGTGTCCAATAAATATGTTTGAGAGATTTTCTGCAAGTGCAACATGTGCGAAATCCCTATAAAAGTGACGGATTCTCGGTTTCCATAGCTCAGTGTTAAGCCACCGACACGCAACACAGTTACGCCAAGACTGACTGAAGCACAACGCAACAACGCCATTGGTTGCTTAGAAGCAGGCGAATCTTGATCAGATGTTGCCAGAGCTGTGAATGTCTACCCAAGCACCATCACAAGACTATGGAATCGTCACCAACAACATGGATCAACTCGTGACCATCCACGATCTGGAAGACCTCGTGTGACTACGCCAGCACAAGATCGCTACATCCGGTTACGCCACCTTCGGGATAGAACCACCACTGCAACGTATACTGCCTCAACCATACCAGGCCTGCGTAGGATTTCCGATCAGACCGTACACAACCGTCTACGAGATGCAGGAATCCGACCTCGACGTCCAGTCAGAGGCGTCATCCTCACCCAGCAACATCGTCAAGCACGGCTGCAGTGGACTCGGGCACATCGGGTGTGGCCTCATCGACGATAGAGGCATGTTTGGTTCAGCGATGAATCACGTTTTATGCTTCGTAGGCAGGATGGAAGGACCCGTGTTTACCGTCGCCGAGGTGAACGTTTTGCAGCAAACTGTGTGCGGGAAGTTGACAGATTTGGTGGTGGCAGCGTCATGATGTGGACTGCCATCGCCTATAATGCCAGAACAGACCTTTTGCACATTCGAGGGAATCTTACGGCTCAACGATACGTCGACGAGATTCTTAGGCCCCATGTGCAACCCATCATGGTGAACGTCAACGACGTTTTTCAACATGACAACGCCCGTCCTCACACAGCTCGACTCACCACTGTCTTCTTAACACACCACAACATCAACGTTCTTCCCTGGCCCTCCAGATCACCAGATTAAAACCCCATCGAACATCTTTGGGACAAGTTGGACCGACGTCTGCGACGGCGACAACCTCAACCGCAGACTCTACCTCAGCTTGCAGCAGCTTTACAGGCTGAGTGGACAGCCATTCCACAGGATGTGATTCGTCATCTCATCGCTTCCATGGGCAGGAGATGCCAAGCAGTTAATGATGCTCACTGGGGACATACTCGTTGTTGACGTTGAATGACGTTAAACTTCAACTAGTGAGCGTAGACTTCGCCTTTGCAGACTTTGGATGTTCAGCAGTGAATGTGCATATAAAAGTTTTATAAAAGTGTTCTAGATAAGAATGTTAAAGATAGAGTGTCAGATAAACATTATGGAACAAAGATTAGCGTTATCACAAATGCCGAGGGAGATTCCGTAGCAACGTTATATTCCACTAATAATTCCAGAACACATGACCAGTTAATGCAGTGCGCAGTGACACTAATAGAATGATATACTAATTTTATATTCTTAATTAGATACAATCACAAGTTTTATTTGAATCAATTAGTTAGAAATTATTTCTTGAATAAAATATAAATTGTTCTTATAAAACATTTAAATTGAGAAGTTGGTCATTTAAACTATATGTACAGTCAATGACAGGAAATGAATGTCAGTAAAAAGTTCCGATTTGAATAGTTTTGTTTTTCAGTTTTTGCTAAATGACCTTTAGATCATAAGGAATTATAAAAGTAAAATCTGTGGTTCTATTCCGTCTTGGTGGATAGAGCGTGTAAAATCTATCGTACAGTTTAACCCTCAACTAAGCAAACAAAGTTCATAGGAAACTTTTCCCGTATGTTTATCTACATTTTTACTTAGTTTATAGAACAATGTACAATAAATAAACCTAAGATATAGCACTAAGAAAGATATAAAACGATAAAAAAGCTGGAGTTAAAAATGACTAAACGGAAAGCAAAAGGAAGTGAAAACATAACCCAAAACATATGCAAGTGATAAACAACTCTTCTAGACACTTCGTGCCAAAAGTTTTGTAAAATAAAATAAAAAAACATAAAATAAAATTTCTTGGATTTCTTGGCTTTCCTTGTGATTCAAACTGTGGTTCAGATGTTTGTCTAACGCTCATATTAGTTCAGAAAGCTGTATTTTTCTAACTGTGAAGAAATAAATTAAATTCTTAGTAACCCGACAAATTATTTGGCATCACATATAACATGAGGATAAACTTACAAGTATTGGCGACCAATAATGTAATTGATTTCCTGGTCTCAGGGGATCTGCACTTACCATTACCTGATGCAAAATATTGAAAACTGTTAATCGAACTTTAACGTGTTTTGATTGCGTAAAAGTCAGTTTTATAGATGTCTTTTCAACCACCCAAATATAAACAGATTGAAATATTTCCATCTCTTAAATAACTTGTAAATTTGAACGTAAATCGCATTTTTGAAAGATAAATGCATTTCAGATTTCTTGATGTTGTGGCGGTTTATTAAATAAAAAAGTGTTCGTTAAGGATCAATAGCATATTTTCAGAACAGAATATTCGACAATAGATTATATACAAGTAATACGACAAATAATAGAAAGGACAAGTGTACATAATATCTCCCTTTGCAATGGCTTTGGCAATTACAATAAAGTGTTTGACACTATAGAATATTCAGCAATGTTAAGTGCACTACGAAACATTGGAACAAATTAATCATGCATTAGTATATTGGAAAACACGTATACTCACGCAATGGCACGAATATACCTTAATAATGACGCATCATCAGAAATTAAGGTAAGGTGATGTAATGGAGACTAAGTATCACTCAAGCTATTCATTGTTATATACGAAGAAATATTAAAAAAAATACAGAATTGTAAGTTGACAGAACATTAACGGAAACATGTTATCCAGCCTAAGGTTTACTGATGAAATTCCTATTTTTTAATGGCCTGGCATGGCCAGGTGGTTAAGGCACTCAAATCGTAATCTGAAGATCGCGGGTTCAAATTCCCGTCGCACCAAATATGCTCACCCTTTCAGCCGTTGGGGCGTTATAACGTCACGATCATTCACACTATTACTTGGTAAAAGAGTAGCCCAGGAGTTGGCGGTAGGTGGTGTGGACTAGTTGTCTTCCCTCTTGTCTTACACTACTAAATGAGGAATGGCTAGCGCAGAGAGTCTTCGTGTAGCTTTGCGTAAAATTAAAAAAAAAACAATCAAACAATGCAACAAACTACACAACCTTACATTGTTGCATACTATATATTCCCATCAGCAGAAAAAATAACCATTTGAAAAAAGTATAACAAAACTCAACATTTCAGTAAACACCAAATTTATTCAAAAACCAGGTGCAAAACGGAAGTCCATACTATGTAAAAACTACACTATCAAACCCAACACCAACATTATTTGTACAATGCAACAACTGCCACAACTTTTATATTGGAAAAAAAGCTGTAAAATGGAAACCAGATTCAAAGAACATTAAAACAAACACCTTCACACGTTTTTGAACACTCCAAATCAAATAAACACAACATAACCATAGAAAGCACTCATACACTAAATAGGGAAACAAACATAAACAAAAGCAAAAGCAAAGAAGCCCTACTACAACAGCTAAAACCGAGATTAAACCAATATTAAGGAACACCTTTATACCTATACTAATTAACAACCCAATATTTAACTGCGACGCCCCCTACAATTCAGTACTCGTTTACACTCTGGTCTCTAAGACATGTGCTCGGCAACGTTCAGTTGCAAACTCTCTCTTTGTTAATCTGAAGTTCTAATACCCATACCAGTAGTCTTGAGAATACATTTTTTGAAGTGGGTTTTTCGTCATCACGAAATCAACCATAAATTCAAAATTCAGGTTTAATGATACAGATGAACACTTCCAAAAAAGAAAATGTAATAAAATTAATGTACCAAAAACACAGTTTTTTATGTACCAAAAACACAGTTCTTTATGTACCAAAAACACAGTTCTTTATGTACCAAAAACACAGTTTTTTATGTACCAAAAACACAGTTCTTTATGTACCAAAAACACAGTTTTTTATGTTCTCAAAGTTCAATAAAGGTAGTAAAAATAATTCCGTGATTTATCGAGAGAGAACACTTCACCATATTTCTGAAAAAATAAAACTTGTTGTTCAGCCTTTCAATGGATAACTTAAGAGTTTAGCAGTAATTATTAGATTATGGCTTAAGAATTTAAATTATTTTTTAAATGAATATGATCCAAAACTTACTTCAGTTGAAATTTTCGAATAAATTGATAAAGTTTTAAAATTGTTAAGTGAATTAGGAATCACTGATGCTGAATATACTTCATGAAATAATGTTAAGATTAATGTACGTGGATGTTACTTCTCTGTACTGGAGATATTGGCCTCAAGTGACTTAGCATGCAAGAGGTTTATTGGTGTATGCTCAATTCTGTTGTTTTTTCAGATTCAGAGCACTGATGTATTATAAGTACAGTACAGGAAAATCCTTCACCAAAGAGACTAATTAATTTAAAAAAATCATTACAACGGTCCAACTATTTCTGTAATGTCAGTATTTAACTTTCAGGGTTGAATTGGACTACATAACTTTTCGCGATCTTGTTTAGTTTAATTTTATAAAAAGGTAAATTACAGTATCTTAATGTGCAGGTATATAAAATTTGTAATTATCAAGCTGTGATATAGAAAATATTTAATGTTTAGTTGCTGTTTTTTTCATTGTAAAATTACACAGTTGTGATAGACCGATCATTGCTAAGTTTTAGCAGCAGTTGTCAATAAAGACAAATCAGTAGGATGATGGAATAGAAGATAGTGTAATTTACCTGAGGCCACGAAGTTAAAATATTTTGCTGAATGTACTAAAACGTAAACTTGTTAATATAGGTAGATTTAGCCTTAGAATGTTTATTTGTTAGAAGTTAAGCACAAAGCAACAGAATGGACTACTGTGCTTTGCCCATCCCGTGTATCTATACCCGAATTTTAGCGTTGTAAGACGGCAGACATACCGCTATGCCACTAGGGACTTATAATGCTTAATATAACGCATTAACTCTCTCTCTGTCTCTCTCTGGTGTTTGAGTATACATATTTGTACACCCAGGAGAGTCAGGTACACTAGACCTCTTCCTCCTGCATCAACTATCTTTACAAAACAATATTAGTTTTAAAGAGGTATTTCTTTTTGATGCACTGATAGCGAATCGACAAAGTTTGCTTTATTATTTGAAAGAGCTAAACATTATGTGTGCTGATATTCAACTAAAAAGAAAAAATTTAAGTCTCCAGTCTAAACGCGTGTTTATTATCTGAGTGCCTTAATCTTTTGCATTGGAATTAGCAGTTAAATGTCCTTCTTTAAAGTAATCGATTTTCTGTAGCATAACACTACCATCGTAACGCCAAACTTATAGTTCTGATACAGTTCATACTTTTACGTCTTTACTTCGGTTGTCGTTGTCATCACGACTTGCTAAGTTCCATATTCAAAACTATTTTGACATTATGTGCTGACCTTACATAACAATACTGTTTCAACTATGTACGTTATTTAGAATGTCTATTCAAGTAAATCCAGACTATACACCGAAATTCAGATAATTGGAAAGAAATAATCTTAGTTATAATTTTAAATGAAATTAGTCTTGAAAAAAACAAACATATATTTCATGTGTTGAAAAATGCTTTAAGTGCAAGTTACATATGAATAAGGTTTTATGAAAACAAAACTACGGAAGGTAGAAAATTGTAAACTTAAACAAATTAAAATCTAATCATCACTTTTTTCTCAAGTTTTCTCAAGGCAGGCTTTTAGAAGAAAATCTAACTAGATCTCTATTAAAAAGTCAAAAACTTCATTAATATTTTAATTTGGAGCTACGACTGTATTTGAGAAATGCATAATTATGTGACAAAAGAATATCCTTCAAACAAACCCTTTTTACAATAACATTCTACAAAACGTTACAACAGATTAAACTAAAATTGTAGTCAAATCAGTAACTGTAATTATATTTCAAGAAACTGTTTTAAAAACAGTTTATATTCAACATTACCAGCCATGATTAATTATTTTAAAAACAGTTTATATTCAACATTACCAGCCATGATTAATTATTTTAAAACACGTTTTACTTCACATATTATAACTAACTCATCGATGGATATGAGCTTTGGGTAATTCTTAATAGTCAAGACAGCAGTTAATGATTCTACCAAGGCTTTTAAATGGTAATAAAAAGCAAGTTATTAATTAGAAAAAATAGTGTAATTTTGTGACAGTTTATACTAAGAGACCGAAAGTGAAAGACAGCTAATACTTATTTGAAAGGGCAAATATTTAATGTATCTTAAACGAGGAAAATAAGAATATGAGAATCTTTTTGAATTAGATAATTTATTTTAATTACCATTTTTATTGTGATTTAAGTTATTTTGTTATGAAATTGTATGAAAAATGAAAATTATTTTCAAACATTGATTTTAAGTTTTATATTGTGTGTCTGTGAGTTTATGGTGCTATAGATTACTTTATATTTATTAGTTATTGCTTGTATGTGTAAATGTAATAATTCCTAAGGGTTTTTGTTGTCATTATTTTTATTAGTGGTTACAAGTCACAGTTTTTACTTACGTTATGACATCCGATGTTTGGCCAAGCTGTCACTATTTTAGAGGTCAAGTGCTAACAACTGTAATAGATCAAGAATGTATTGCTGAACTGTGCCTATAACTAACAATAGGAAGAAAAATTAGTGCATGTATCAAAAAAAGAAAAAAATGAAACGTTCGGTAAAGTTTCGAGAGAAAAATGTAACAGTGAAATCGCTTTAGAATAAATCTGCACAAGAAGAAAAACTGGTCAAGAGATTACAAAGGCATCGCAGGTATATTCAACTACTCAGTGAACACCCGATGTGCCTGAACACCGGTGGAACGACAGTCTTTCCAATCGCTAGTGTCACACACTCATTCCAGGTGTAGATGGGTAAAAAAACCAAAAAAACCATCTAACTTCCAACGAGGCCCGGCATGACAAGGTGGTTAAGGCACTCGACTCGTAATCCGAGGGTTGTGGGTTCGAAGCCCTGTCCCACAAAACATGCTCGCCCTTTCAGCCGTGGGTGTGTTATAATGTAACGGTCAATCCCGTTATTTGTTGGTAAAAAAATAGCTCAAGAGCTGGCGGTGGGTGGTAATGACTAGTTGCCTTCGCTCTAGTGTTACACTGCTATATTAGAAACGATTAGCGCAAATAGCCCTCGTGTAGCTTAGCGCGAAATTCAAAACAAACCATATCAGATTTCCAATAATCGAATTGTTCTGTCCATTTATGTAAGTTTTTATGATTTACCTACATCTACAAGTTGTTTTTCTGTAATTTGTTTATACGTTTTTAAATTTAAACGTACATAAACGTAGAACAATTTTTGGTAAAGTTAGGCATTTTAAATTTAAAGATATCGTTTCATTTACTGGGTAATCGGGGTTGTTAAGGATATTTTATTTATTAAAGATGAAGAATAAGGAATAGGTAATGTAACGTGTAGGATAAATTTATAATTGACCTGACAGTGAAGTGAAATACACCATTAAAAATACTGGGTTTTATACAGAGTTTAATAGGTGTGTGGTCCTATAAGCAACTTTTATCTTAAAATATTTATTTGCAAATCTTAAGCTCAAGCTAGACACTAGCAAAGAATCAATGACATACCACCATAGAAGGTTTGAAATATTTTCCTGTCGAAGCTTTACATCTGCCGCAGATGAGATATTTAGTTTGCTTTCCTTCATATAATCCAACAATGGGAACTCTATAAGAACGTACCTTGGGAACGGCATCTGTCTTGTTATGACAGCCACAAACCACACAAGTGTGAACAATGATTTATCTAATGGGATTATTTTACTGAGTGACCGCTTACCAAACAATCTTTGACCCACAAGATGTTTGAAGTAGAAGGTTAAATAATAATTTGGGTTTGTTGTTTGACTCACAAGATGGTGTATAAACGGCATGATACAAATATGTAACGTCATATGAAAGCTATTAATAACAACTTAATATATTTCTTGCTGTTCTTATTTTCATAGAGATATTTTTCAAGCTATTTAATTTCAGTTTTGTTTTTAATGTAGTCTAAAGTAATTCTGCAAACATAGGTTTTATCTATAAAATAATAATAAAATCCAATCAGCAACACATATATTCAAAGGTAGCTTCATCAAATCAAAGTACGTTTTCAAATATATTACGACTAGCTTGACAGTCCTACTGAAATAGCATATGCAACAATATCTACTAAACCTAAAGTAAGCTTGAATCACTATTAAAATTCTCCTATGCTCCTAGAAAAATTATAATTAATTCCTACCTATTTACCCTATAAAAATGATAATATTAAATAGGTATACTAACGTATAAAGATTTTGAGTGAAAACGTAAAAGGAACAAACCGTAAAATGAAAACAATAAAGTCAGTCAGCTAAGTCTCATGAATCTCTTTCTGTGAAACTATGTTGTATTAGTATTATGATAAAATGTAATAATTATGTCAAATGCACTTCATCTATTCAGTGTTTAAATAAAAAATACCAGGTCCATAAAATTTGATATCGTATTTGCATGCTTTATATTTCCCCACAAAAGCTTTTGAAAGTGCTTGCTGTATATTTGCATACACAAATAATATGGTCAGTTTTGTTTTCTAAACTGATATTAAGCCTAACGACAAAGAAGAAACATGTATTTTGTTCGATAATATTGCACAAACTAAACAGGTCACATCAAAAATTCATTAACTTTCAGATTTAGCCGTAAAATCTTTATACATTACGCGATTTAATGACGCGAGAAGTATACGAAAGACCACTTTTAGTGAAACAACGTAACTCGAGACTGATTCTCTGCTGCTAATGCCTAAACATGACCCATAATATCGTAGTTTGCTTGCGGATTAGCCAAGTCCATAAATCGAAAATTTCGCTAGATGTGCTCTCGCAAACCTTTCTTGATCGTCTCAAATCTCATGTGTTCTCATAAAATGATTTATTTTTAACAACATGAATTATTTTTTAGTAACAGTAAAGCAAAAGAAAAACATTGTAATATTATTCTCGTGATATTTTAATCTTAAAAATGTAAAAAAAAAAACAGTTATATGTACACTTTCTAGGTTCGTTTTAATAGTTTGCTTTGGGACCGAATATGTTGCGGTTTGTATAAAAAGGGGTGTAGCTATCAAAGTACCTGGAAATACGAGGTCTGTTCAAAAAATACTCGGACTGACGTCATAAAACAAAATGTACTTTATTTAGAAGTTACAGGTCTGGGACCCCTTCAAAGTACTCTCCTCCCCAACGCACACACTTATCCCAACGGTGTTTCCACTTGTTGAAACAGTCCTGGTACGCTTCTTTTGTAATGTCCTCCAGCTCCTTCGTCGCATTTGCCTTAATCTCTGGAATCGTCTCAAATCTTTTTCCTTTCAAGGGTCTTTTGATCCTTGACAAGTTTTGATCTTCTTCTGAACGATCAAGCAGTTCCTGACAAACCTGGACGCGATGGGCTTTTTGTTCGTCCGTCATCAAGCGTGGCACAAATTTCGCAGCAACGCGGTGCATCTTCAATTTTTCGGTCAAAAAAAATAACAAGATCCAACTGATATCCCACACTCTTCAGCAAGCTCCCTGACAGTCAGACGTCGATTTGCTCGCACCAGGGTGTTGATTTTGTCGACGTGTGGGTCGTCAGTTGACGTGGAAGGACGTCTAGGACGCTCATCATCTTCAATGGACTGTCGACCATCCTTAAAACGTTCATGCCACTTGAAACATGTCGTACGCTTCATAGCAACATCACCGCAAGCCGTGTTAAGCATAGCAAAAGTTTCAGTCGCAGATTTTCCAAGTTTAACACAAAATTTCACAGCAAGTCTTTGCTCCTTCAGGTCATTCATTCTGAAATCCGCCAAACGAAAAAATCGCACTTCACTTACAACCGCGTAGCTAATACACAAATGAATATATCTGCAATCGGGAAATGACGTCGTAATCAGCTGATCTGTGCAAACCTAGCGACACTAAGCGGATTCCCCTGGAACCAACTGGAGCCGCGCAATTCAAACAGTCCGCGTATTTTTTGAACAGACCTCGTATGGCTTTGAGTAGAACAAAGGATAACGATATAAGCCTTCATCCTAAGCGATAGGCTAACCTGTACGGCTAAATGAAATTATTTCCCTTACAGTGATGTAAAATGTAAAAACAGAGATATGTCGTTTTGGTTTCAAAAAGATATATTGTCCGAATAATTAGGACAATAAAATTGGTCCAGACTCTCACATATGAGTTTATTATATTACTTTTTTTAGTTAGAAGCAAATTTAGAGTGAATACAGCATAACATATATTTTTTAAAAAACTCAAGTTTCTTCCTCGTCTAAGAACAAACCTCAGAGTCCAGTAATTGTTGAGGTTCATTGTAGTTCAGTGTCTCATCATTGTCATCTAGTAAAATGATTGTCATTTTTGTCAAGAAAAGATAACGTAAAAACCTAATCCATATTTTGATCCGATAGAAAATACTAGTGTTACTAAATCTACAGCTAATCAGTGCTGCTTGGATGAGCTAAGCAACAAAATGTGGAAAGACTCATACAGTGGCATAAAGTACCCAGTTTACTTGGTTTTTATGTATAATTCTTTCTCAGCACTCTTAACTTTTGTAACGAATCAGAGGATACTTTAAGCGCCTATATCATCCTTTCTTCATGAAATTTACGTTTTGGCGAGGAAAAGAAATTATCAGCTAAATAAACATCCACTGAATAATAATAGTAAATGAATTTTGTCAAAATGTCTAAAGCATAAGGTTATTAGTGGTGAATAAAATACTATATAGGAAAAAAAAATTATTTAGACCAAGTTGCTGTTCCATAGGATTTTACACACACAGACATGCACAAAATAAAACTTACGGAATACGTATAAGGAAAACTTATTTTTTTTATTGGTATTTTAGGAGTCCACGACAGCTGAAGTCCCTGGTATCGAAAATGATGACTAAAAATGACTTATAAGGTTGTTGAGCACCATGTTGACATTACACTAAATTGTAAACTCGGCTATGATTAATAATATCGAGTTTGTAATTTCTAACCATATGTCAGCTTTTAACGTATATTTCAATTATGTATCGTTACACACGCAATCAGATATTAAAGGTAATCAGAAATCCTCATGGAAAGAAACAAACAATTTAAATCAAAATAACACATCATTGGGAGAAGGCTTTAACATATATATATGTTCTTTATCTTACAACTCATACTCCACACTTTATAGGATGATCGTTTGAAACAAAAGACATATTAATGGAGGTTCGCAACCCCTTCAACCAACTATCGAACATTTATTATCTTTGACGTGGTAATTAAGCACAAAACTACACAAAGGGTTATCTGTGCTTTGCTCACCACAAGTATCGAAACCCAGTTCATAGAGTCATAAAAACACAGACATGATACTTGCTACTGGGATGGGGGTAAAATATTATTAAACATTCTACAAAAAAGGCACACACACAGGGGCTGTCAGTATTGGAATATTACATAAACTGTCAATATTGGAATATTACATAAAATGTCAGTATTGGAATATTACATAAACTGTCAGTATTGGAATATTACATAAACTGTCAGTATTGGAATATTACATAAACTCAGCGAAAGTTTTTATTCTAACAGCCACTATAACGTTGACCATGACCTTTAAACTTCAGCCCGTAACAAAGGTCTGAGGTCAATTAACTAATCATCTGAAACACTGTGGAAGGAAATTGAGAACTTGGTGTTTAAAGCACGCCTATGCCTCTACTTTTGTCACTACCTTTTTTTACAAAGTCATCCTGACCATCACAGAGTGTATACTATGCTCCAAATATATACATATTGAGTTATTTAAACTTACACACAACTTTTGGTAAGGTAATTATGAATAATGTAATAATATGTTATGCTATAAATAAATTATGTAAGAATTTAGATTTTGTTGGTGGTGGGGGTAATTATCATAGCATCCACCCTCACTTTGTATAGGTTCATAATCCGAACAAAGGATGGGAACCTCATCTTGTATATGATGAACATAAATCAATGACATATATCTTATATAAGTAGTTTTGTGAATATTATTTGTATATACTACCATGCTTACACAATCAAACAAAAATATATATACTATTCTGTAAATTATGAAATGGCTGTGGAAAAAACATTAAAGAGGACATAATTCAAAGTACCCTGCAAAAGACGAGATGTTAACAAAAAACAAAATAATAATCCTAGTCAAAAGGGTCAAAATTATTATATTTATTTTTGTAACATAATTACTTCTTTAGTTTGCAATTTATTTGGGATAGTTAAATTATATATGTGTCTTGACAAACAATAATTACAGTCTCCTTACCTAATCTGGGAATAATTTCCTGATTGAGTGATCATTTATATGTTGATTGTTACCCACAAATCTCTCATTTTGTGCCGCTAAACACTGTTTAACTTATTTTTGTCTTTTAAATAAAATGTTAACATTTATTTTTCTCAAACTATAAACATTATACACAAATTGATTCTCAGTAGAAACTTAACAAATTAACTGAAGTCGTAGTAGGTACTTACTTTAATAAAATAAAGATGTAATTACGAGTTATTTTTATCATTTTGAAAACAAGCTGCAATATAAACTTATTTGCATTATTTAGATATATGTACTTCAACTTAAAATATTAGTAGTTTTGGGGCTACTTTGCTAAAGGTGACAAACAATAGATAACTAGAGTGTAACTGTTAACACAATTTTGATTTGTTCAAATTGAATACAATAAAATGTTAATATCCCAACTTCATGACAATCAGTTGAGAAATCTTGGATAGCTTTATCATTATTAAATATTTGCTAAATAATCAACTTGTCAAATTTGGACCAATTGTGTCAAGAAAAATCGGCAAAAATTACATCATTTCATTTTTGTAAAGTTGGGAGAAACCTATACAAAAAGACTCACAGCAGTAATTGCTACCAAAGTTGCTTCCACCAATGACTGAATTCAGGGGCTGAATACTTGAACTGTCATCAAATTTTAGTTGATATATTTTCTTTGTAAGTATTGATGACATACTAAATTCCTCACACATAACAGTGTTAAGTTTGATCATTAGAGTTTTAAATAATAAGTTCTTTAAAAAAAAATGTTTAGATTGTTTGTATGTCATCAACCTGTGACGGCCAGGTCGTTAGGGAGTTCCATTCGTAATCTGAGGGTTGTGGGATCGAATCTCCATCACACCAAACATGCTTGCCCTTTCAGCTGTTGGGGCATTTTATAATGACAGTCACTTTATAGTGACAGTCAACACATTATTCGTTGGTAAAAGAGTAGCACAAGAGTTGGCGGTGGGTGGTGATGACTAGCTGACTTCCCTTTAGTCCTACACTGCTAAATTATGGACAGCTAACACAGATGGTCTGCATGTAGCTTTGCGAGAAAATTAAAAAAAAAGAAACAAAATGTGACATTATTTGTAGGAGGGTGAATCATTTTGCACGGCACTGTATTCTTATTCATCTGTTCTCGTTTTTGTTTTTTTTTACTTTTGCTTCAGATTCTCAAATACTAAATAGACCTAAATAAATGCAAAGCTAATCCTTATAAGCTATTTTAACTTATACACCAGAACCACAGGTCGGTTTTGTATGTTTTGTTTCTGAATTTCGCGCAAAGCTACACGAGGAATATCTGCGCTAGCTGTCACTAATTTAGCAATGTAAGACTAGAGGGAAGGCAGCTAGTTATCACTACCTACCGTTAACTCGTGCGCTACTCTTTTACCAACGATTAATGGGATTCATCGTAACATCATAACGCCACCACGGCTGATAAGCCGAGTATATTAAGTGTGACGGGGATTTGAACTCGCAACCCTCAGATTACGAGTCGAGTGTCTTAATCACCTGGCCTCAGGTTTGATACTACATAGTATCAAAGTACCACGTTTCTATAACTTGTTAAAACAATAACTTACGTGAATCAACCTAAATCCTAAATTATAACACCAACTGTTAGAAGTCATGACACTTTTTTTACTATACTATCCGAGGCTATATTTTACCATTTCTTTAAAACTACTAGTGATGTTTTGTTAAGTATCATAAATCTTTTATTCAACGTTGTTGAAATTGTGATAAAATAACCATTCGCTAAGTGTTATTGTATTCCTATCATTTATGAGGATTGCTAAAGATCTATTATATTAACTGGCTTTTGGTCGATGCTAAAGCAAAGTCACATCAAAGATAAATCTAAAGATAGGAAGGAGAGTTGTATGATTGTATATTAAGAAAGTTGCTAAGGGCTAAGACACGTAACTATTCTTATTATAGCTTAGGCGTGGGTGAGAAAGGAAACCTTTCCCTTTTGCCCAATGTTTATTTTACTCCACGTGAAACAGGTAGGTCTGAAAAGAAACCAATTTCACGGCGTTCTGGTTTTCTTTGAAATAATCCTTAAACGTTAGTTGTAAGAGAAATAGTCACACATCTGATTGATTACTGTTCCTGAGAATATTTCATTGTCAGAAATAGTTACCACGCTGAGCTGATGAGTATTCAAGCAAAAGTGAAATGCAATTTCAGTTTTATATACAGGAGCTTTTCAAATAACTTTCGAACGTTTATTTCGAAAGACGTTTTCAAAATATTATACTTATATATATAACATTTCTAAATTTCAATTGTTTCGTTAGGTTATTATTTGTATTTGGAAAAAAAAAGAAAATTTGAAATTATAAACATATGAATTTAATAACAACTGAAATGTTGTTCCTCAGTTAATAATTCAAGGAATTATGTAAAAGAAATTTCAGGTTATCTGCAAACTGTGTGTTAGTTATTTGTGTCACTTAGAGTCGAGTTTAGTTATCTGTGTCATTTATAGTCGAGTAACTTACATTAATTAAAGATTTAAAAGTTTTAATTTTTTAATGTTTATTACGAAACCTTGACGCGTATATAATATCTGCATAAGGGTATTTTTAATGCTGTATCCAATTGTTTTATACTAATTTGTAATTAATTAACATACTAGAATTGCTCATTTAGAAATTCTATCTAGGAACATATGATTTAATTTTGAAAAAAAATGTTGTATCTTACAAACGTTAAAGTGTCCAGCAAACCTTCATAATAAGCATCAACTTCATAAGTGCATCATTTACTAGAGATATGTATTATTATTGATCAGTAGCTAAGTAATTATAATTACCAATGGGGAAAAATGCATTTTACATACTTTGCTTTTTTAATACCCCTGTTCTATTTGAAATAAAATTAGGTGCTGACTTGTGGGCCCTAGAAACCATGTTCAGAGTAATAAAATCTCACACTACACTTATACTCATCATATTTATCTCATACTCATGTCCATAAACTTTCCAATCCACAAAATTATACTGTTGAAAACCGTGTGTCGATATCTGTGGTGGGCACATTACAGATAGCCCTTGTGTAGCTCTGTTTTTAATAACAAACAAACAACAAAATATCCGTAAATTATCGACAGTAAGCGAAATAGTAATATTACAGTTGGGTCTCATAAGCTGTAATATAATAAATACTTAACTATGATAAAGGTATATTTTTATTGTAATCTTCCAACTGACTAAATTATATTTAAAATTTAAAATAATTTTGCAAACTACACACTAGATAAATGTCATAAGTCCATATGTTAAAAATAACATTTTATTTTAAAACGTTTCTCGTTCGACTCGTAATCTGAGGGTCGCGGGTTTGAATCCCTGTCATACCAAATATGCTCGCCCTTTTAGCCGTTAGGGTGTTATAATATGACGGTCAATCCTACTATTCGTTGGTAAAAGAATAATCCACGAGTTGGCGGTGGGTGGTGATGACTAGCTGCCTTCCCTCTTGTCTTACACTGCTAAATTAGGAACGGCTAGCGCAAATAGCCCTCGAGTAGTTTTGCGAGGAATTCAAAAACAAACTCAAAATTGTGAAAAATAACATAATAAGGTTTAAAATTTAATGTATATATACATATATATATCAGTCAGATAAATTATATTTTTAATTCTCCAAAATAAATTCAAATTTTCAACTATGAACGAACCACAATTGTCAGACCCTTCAATAAGGTTTAGGTAACATCTTACCAATTTATTACCTATTTTTGAGCTTTTCAGCAGAAAATAAGCAGTCAGCTAGTAGCAACAGCCACGACAAGGGCTTTACAGCCTCCTTAAACCGAATGCTAGGATTATGTCAGTGTTCTACAGTAGAAAATGCGAATCGCGTTTAGCTGCATCATTTATCGAACTACGGATACTCCTTTCTGCAGCCCGACATGCTAACTTACTAGGCTGATCTCGCTAATAGACATTTGTAATTTTCTTTGGTTTGTTTTACATTTTGCGCAAAGTTACACAAGGGCTATCTACGCAAACCGTCCTTAATTTAGGAGTGTAAGACTAGAAGGAAGGCACCTGGTCATCACCACCCACTGCCAATTCTTGAGCTACTTTTTACTAAAGAATGGTTGGATTGACCATAACGTCCCCACGGCTAAAAGGGCGAACATGTTTGGTGTGACGGGGATTCGAACCCGCTCCCTTCGGAATACGAGTCGAGTGCCTCAGCCACCTTGCCAAGCCGGGCCAAGTTCCTTGGGTTACGCCGTTACAATCATATGAAATACCATATATTGATTTACAGTAATATACATTACAGTTGTAAATATTACTCCACTATTTGTTGTAAATATTAATAAACTATTTATTTAAATGTTTTTCCTTTATTCTTTGTTTTAATTGACACTATCTTCTGGTTAGAGCAAGCTACCTAGTATCTGTGTTATTTGAAACTTTATCAAAATATTGTGTTAGAGCTAACTTAAATGTAATTTATAATTATCTACAATTTGATATTCCTTTAGAAATTAATGCTTGTACTCGGAAATAAAAGTACCTAATAACAAGAAACTACAATACAGAAAGTTAACGATGGTAGAGACTGAAGAGTTAAAAAACGTTGTTTTTAGCCCTCTTACAATTTTAAATTGTACTTTATGGATCTCGAGTTCTTTAGATCGATGAGTTACAACTGGATTTTTTTACAAAGTCGAATAAATAAAAGAAAAATCGTTCAATCAAAAAAACTTTGGAACTACGATACGTTACCTGCTGCAATCGTTTTGGTCGAAAACGCTTCTCAAATGAAAAATATAAAGGAAAACTCTTGAAAATGCTTCCAAATCTCAGAATGTTGTATCTTGAAAACGTTTTATTGCATTTATTTCTCTATACATGCGTGACCTATAGACGAAAATATTTTTTAAATATATCCAGAATAACATTAACATATGTTATTCAGTTTGTAGTACTTATTGATGTTTTATATAATAATCTGACACTGCTCCACAATAGAGACCCTTAAGTGAATGAGAGATTTATGAGTGAAAACGTCAACATTTTTCTGATTATACTTACACATACACACTTATGTATACGACTTCGAGTAACAGTTGTAATTATCATTAATTATATAAGCATTAACCGTCTTCTAGCAATTAATTTTGTAGATACGGATGTTCAAAGGAGTTTAATTTATATCATCAAGCTTGGCTTTTATTGTGTTCTTTTAAGCGCTAGGATTTAGAGACAGGCTTTTAGAAGAAATAAAATTGTGCGGTTAATCATAATTAATTGTTATAGGTATACTATATGCAGTTTCGTGCACTATACTCTTTAGCTATTACATTTAATTTGTGTTAAACCGTCACATTATATTAAATAATGTTGAATGACGACGACTATACGTCAAAATCAATAATCGTAATTACAAACAAATTCTTTCAATATTTCATTATCTTTTGTGTAAGATACTGAATGCAGTTCACATCATAAAACACACATTATAATTGGTATAAGATGCTGAATGAAAGAATGAAATAAAATAAAATACCTCGATTAATAATTTGAAATTCTTAAAACTTGGGTTCAACTTTGTTTGAGGACTTCCAGGGGTGGATTAAAGGGTTCAAAAGAAAACTATGATGGATTTGTAACAAACCATTTGAAATAAGTATCCACGTGTATATTTTCAAAATATCCATAATGGATAGCAGAAGAGTTTTAGAGCTTGAAAATCTCTAAAACATGTATGGTTGTTCCAAATAAAGAGTTCTCCACTTTATCTAATTTGGCTATTTCAAAACTTCCTGAACTTCTGTTAGTTCAGGAGCTAAGTGAATTATTATAATATAAAGATGAAATAACAAATTTGTCCATCACTTTTTGTCTCTTATTCTTAGCTATATATCTGGGCTGTGAGCGTGCTATGAGAGTAGGGGTCATGTCTCATTATTTGGTCAGACAAGAGTATTACAAGACATCTCAGTGAATACTTTTAATTAACTAACTTTTCTCCAGTCTATCAGCTGGAAAATTGTTGATGCTATAGGGATATACTTGTGTAACTTTGCGCGAAAATTCTAAATAAACAATTAAATAAACTATTTTTTCAGCGACTGAAAGAAACAAGATGTGATAAATAAATTATGAAGTGTCATAAAAATGACTAAAAACAACTAAATCAAGTGAAACGTATTGCCAAAAAAAACATCTTAATCCATTATGATACTTTAGAAAAAAAAAGACTTAAGTCTTAACAATTTGTGTATATGTTTTATACCTGTTTCATCCTAGTAGCTGAGAGCTAATAACACTAAGAATCGACTACGATATCCCCGACTGACGGGACACAGATAGTCAATTTTGTGGTTTTGGACTTAACTACAATCATTCATTTTATACCTTAAAGGTTCAGGGTGAAGAAATAAAAGGTATTATATAGAAAAAATATAAAAAATAAATAAATACCTTCATGGATCATCTTCACTGGTCAAGCGGTAACTATGATGACTCACATCACTAAAAACCAAGTTTCGATAGTACTGGTGGGCACGGCACAGGCCTATAGTGCAGCCTTGTGCTTAACTTTAAACAACCAAATAAAAAAATGTTTAAGCAGTACTCTAATATTAGCATATATTGGACGATTTAAAATTCCCTTTTGGGACAAAACGAACTAAAAAAGTAATTTTTCTATGAATTGTGTTATTGGTATATCGGTTAATGGAGTTTGTAACTGCTTAAACCCCTCAATATTATTATAATTAAAAAATAATTATTTAAATATTTATACACATCATTATAGTTTATAAATAATTTTTATACTTGTAAACTCATTATATATTTTTAAACAGATTTATAAATATTTGTATTTGTTATGATTTTTCCCACTGATTTATTATATATTGTAGCTCGATCTACCTGTTTAACAACACAGTTTCTATTTTGTCATTTAACCATGCTCGGCATGATCAGGTGGTTAGGGCACTCGACTCATAATCTGAGGGTCGCGGGTTCGAAACCCCGTCACATCAAACATGCTCTCCCTTTCAGTCGTGGGAGTGTTATAATGTCGCGGTCAATCCAACTATTCTTCAGTAAAAAGTAGCTCAAGAGTTGGCGGTGGGTGGTGATGACTAGCTGCATTTTCTTTAGTATAGCACTACTAAATTAGGGACAGCTAACGCAGATAGCCTTCATATAGCTTTGCGCGAAATTCGAAAACAAATAATCAAACATTTAACTTTAAAATATAAGAGACATATGAATTTTAAAATATCGTTTATTTTTAGTTTTTGTCTAAATATTCTTTAAATGGAAAATACCAACAACACTAGGAAGTAAAGGTTTTGTTACAATGTTTCGTAATAAAGAAGATAGATAAAGATTGGTAGTTTATTATGACGATGTTGACATGGGTAGGCGTCACCATCTTATTCTTATGTGTACTTAGTAGGAACACAATAGAAAGGTTGTTCCAAGAACGATAACTCTAAACATGTATGGAAAACTAACATGATCATAATCCTTCAAATTTAGGTGACTTTCAAAACAGATATTTACACAACCAACATTCTTGAAACAATTGATTAAGGAATGAACGTATCTTCCATGAGAACAACCTCAACACATGAAATATTATTTTTAATGTGATTGTAAAATATCTTTAAAATGTGTTATATACAACCTAGATATTTTAATCTGTTAAAAAATAAATTGAGTAAAATTCTTTACTGCTACTTTCTTAAAGGATAATACAAAATAAGCCTGATTCATTTTGCTGGTTTTTTTTCTAATCCTTTAGATTTTTTAGGAAAAATTATGTGTGTCTACACACACACTTGTATATATACCTGTGAGGACGCTTTAGGGAAATACTTATATACATTTTTATACAGCAATGAAGCAATAACAGCGTCTCATACGGGATATTTAGTAATGTATTTTTCAGAAAAAATAAAATATTACTGTTAGATCGGTGAACGAAGAGATTTATTGTTATCTTCCGACAGAAAATTCTAATTAAAAATTGCCAGAAAAACAATAACAAACTTAAATATAGATTGTCTTAACAGTTATATTGTTAAATGGAAAATATATATTAAATTACCAAAGTTCATTATTTATCCTCTAAAATAAAAAGTGACTTGAAACCACTCTTAAGCAAACATAAACCATAAAGTTGTGGATAATAAGCGGATAAGAAAAAATACCGGACAGAAAATTCAATCAACTAAATGAAAAATTATAGTCCAAACTACCTGCAGGTAAAAGGCAAGCATCAGATCTACTACGACATTATCTCAGAATACAATACCTGATAATTTTCAGAATATTGTGGTTTTTGTATAGATTTAGTTGAAGTGAAATTACAGTGATAATTTTAATATTCAGTATTTATATAATAATTAAAAAGTTATGCTGTAATATTAATTTCTTTATGAATATGTTAACACTGTAAATATCTCGGAATATATATATATATATATGTACATATTTCAAATTTCCAAATCAGTTTTTATTCATATGAGATATTGAAGATAGAGTAACTGCGAATATTTTTTATCTGCCTTAATACTACATAGCATTTAAAGAAAACAGTTATATAAGTACATTGTTGAAATATCGAGGAAAAACAGAAATGTCACAGAATTAGTATGTGAAAATGAACTGCTCCAGATTATAGTTATGTGTTGATAGTTTGAATTCTTATTGGTTGTCATCCAACCAACCATAAAGTGACTTGGTAGCGTAAAGTTGGAAATCGAGTTTTGGCTGATAAAGAATATTCCATACTGAAAATAACAAGAAGGTTGTGTGTATCAATAGGAATTGTATAGAAGACCCTTAAGAGGGTATGTGAAACTTAGTGTAATAGGATTTGTTGAGGTAAAAAGTCCAGATTCTTCAAACTTTTAAAAATTTTTTCAGGGTATGTTCCATACAAGATATATTACAGTCGAATACAGATCTTGACAACACCCATGATCTGAATATAAGTGTGGATATTATAACGAAAACAGTATAATAGATATGAGGACGAAGTGTTATGAGCGAAAGTGTTGCAGCTAGAAAACCAATGTTGCAAAGAGGCATCTAAAGATAAAAGATGAAATGAATATCGGATCGCAAACAATGAGATCAGCAAAACTGGAGATTTGTGCTCTTCAAACTTGAAATCTAGTTTGAAATGTTGAGAAAAATTGACGACAGTTTGTCTGATGGTAGACAGAAGAATTGTATCATATTTGCATATAGCAAGCACAGTGAAGCATGGTAGGGAATCAGTGCATTCTAGCCAATAGTTTGAGTGATCTGCACAAAATCGATGCCATCTTGACTGCTGACAAGTACATGCAGATTGAGATCCATTAAGCTACTCTCTCACAAATATTGTTTATCAGACAGGTATTTGTCATCCAGCAAGATAATTGTTTAAAAAATACAGCAATTGTAGCGAAACATCTTACGGGAAATGAGTTGATGGAACATTTGTAACCATTGCTTGTCACGCACGAAGTTTACAAGTGAAACATTTTGACGATATACAGGTTATCTAAAAACAGAAGTTCAAAAAGCAACCAAACAACGTGACTGACTTCTGAGAAGTAATACATGAAATCGAATATATTGATAACCTGTATACGACAGAAGAGATCGTTGTTTGCAATGTCTTGCTGTTTATCGCTTGTGGGTTTCCATAATTCTTTTCATTATTGTATTTCACATTAATATGTTTTCAGAAATGTGTACTCCTTACTTATGATAAAGAAATAATACATTTATGTTAGCAAGATAACGTATAATATACACCTTTAAATGGAGTGAAGTATGTTGTGATCTATAGATGTAAGTTATTATATTTGCTTTTTATTCAAAGTAAGAATTTAATAAAACAATATTAGATGGTTAGACCTTAAATCTGACAATATAATAATTATAGCAAATAATGGAAGGCATGCAGAAGTTTGTTAATTATCGTTTATTTGTTTTGTATTTATTCATAAAGCTATGCAATGGGCTACCTGTGCTCTGCCCGCCACAGATATCGAAGTTCGGTTTCTAGCAGAATAAGTCCGAAGATATACCGCTGTGTCACTTGGGGACTCATTAATTATTAAAACTAGATCTAACAAGTTCAGTACTTCATTTTTTATGCATTCAGTTTTTGTTGTTATCTCAAATAACAATAAAAATATTAAACTTTATTTTTGATATATCCATTTTCGGGCATCCTGTACACAATTTAACATGGACATATTTTCGGGAATGAAAAGAATATCTAAGAACACCCCCCCCCCCACAAAACATTAACCTCTGTGGTTTATTTTTGTGTCTTAAAATTTACCATTGGGTTCATTTGGAAGTTCCTCGCTGAAACAGCAGTAAGTCTGCGGATAGTTATAAGAGGTTAACAAAGCACTGTGCACTATTTATTTTAATAACTATACCTCTCTGGGTGTCTTAGAAAGTTTACAGATTTACAACGCTAAAATAAGTAGTCGCATTCCCAAAATTATATTGGGGTAAATATTTTATACTCTGATCTGTTAAATCGCATCAATGTAGCTGTTTTTAAAGCTGTGCTTCATTAGTAGTTGTTCTTATGACATGTTGTGATATCGTAACAGAATGAAAACAAAATAAATTAATACTGTATAAAAAAAGACACAGGTACATTTGTACGGGATTCTAATTTCTTTGAAAATATAAATCTATTATTTCAGATGATTGAAAAAAAACAACTAAGAAATAATTTTTTTTTTTAAACTGCAGAGAAGCAGAAGTTTCACTTAAACTAAATTATTGGCACATGATTACAAAATATTAAATGTTATATGTTTCAAGTTAAAAACTGTAGAAATAGTGTTACAATTACGATATTATTTTTACTTATATTTTCAAGCTTCACATGCGCGTGTGCACTCATCAACTTAAAAGTGCTCTCCTGATTAGGGTATGTTCAGAGAGTGTGCTGTAATTAACTTTCGGTTCTTTTAACATTCAAGAAACTCTTCAGTCAGGCATGATGAATCTTTCCCCGAGGACGAAAATGCCATATTGTGTTAAACAAACTAAAGAAAGTAAACCTATAGTCGTTATTCCTATCATTAAAAAAGTTTAGAGTTGAAAATTAGTAAATTGAAAAGTTTTTATTTATTTATTCGTATGCGTTAAACATAAAAACAAGAATAATAAATTATGATGCTGGGTTTATTTCAGTACATTATGAAAGGTAATATCAGTGTTTGTAAATTTCCTGATATTTTCTCTAAGCACAATACACCACTCATAATCCTCTAGAAGAGAAGAAATATATTTTATCAAATTAGTGCTCGTTTAGTAAACATAACTTTAGAACAACTGTAGTATTATCGATAACTACTAATATCTGTTTTTCAATGTTGGTTGTTATAATGTGGTTTTATTGTTCATACGGCAGCTTTGAGAAACCATAGGCTAGTGATCTGAACTCTAATTAACTCTCCTTATTGGTTATTTTCAACAATATAAAGCAATATGGCTTTCTCTGATACGGATATTCGCATAGAGAAAGAAACTACTTGATAAAACCCTAGATTGATGTTTTGTTGCTAGTTGAAAATATGTTAATGAAAACATTCCTTTATAACTGCAGTTTTGTTGTTTTTTAAACCTTTATCAGTTTGTACTTCACTTGAAGTATAATCTTGCAATGTGATAGGAAAAATAAGAATAGGTTTAATTAGAAAATTACCACAAATCTACATTAATGAGTTTGAAACTCATTACATATACTGAATGGCATGTGTGATATTCTTAAGTAGAGAGGCACACACACAAACCACAACTGCACTGACCAGAGAAATGCTGAGATCCGGTTGGAAGGAAGTTAATGATACTTAAATAAGGAAGGGTGGATTGTGTTTTAACTTATGAGTGTTGGAGATGAATGGTACCACACAAAAACAAAATGTTATATGGTACAATACAAGGAAGAAAATCTAAACACTTTACACAGTTAAGCTTGAAATAATGCTGCTTATTTGGTTAAGTACTAAGTGTCACAGGTACAACGAGACTGTTTCAACTACGTATAACCAAAAGACATACATATCCAATCAGAGAACAAAAAAGAAACGCTCATTTATAGCTTTAACCACTCCATGTTTATGAGCAACTTGGGTTATCAACAAGTTAAGGTCACTTTTCACTAATGTTTATTTCAACAATATCTCAGAACAAAGAGACAAATTAAGTCCCGTGTCTTTTGGAGAAATGTTGCAATCTCAAGACATCTATTTACAGTGGTCAAAGATGAACACATACAGCAAAAACCAGTTTTCTAAAATATAAAGTAAAATTTAAATACTATAGAAATAGATCTATAGAATGATTAGCAGTGATAATAACCATGGATACCAGTAATCTTTGTGTACAATTATAGCACTGAAATTCCAAATAGTTCGACATGTTGATTTTTGCCATTGATTTAACTAATTTAACCAACAAAGCTAAACAATTCGAAACAAAATACTCTTCGGTTATGAATTATATACTTTTGTAAGTATGGTTTTTAATACTATAGCTGTAGAAGTGTGTTTTTTCCGATACCAAATGGTTATTTTAATAATATAACTTAAACTTGATAAACCAATATGCATTAATAAATTGCAAGAAAGCTGTTTTAATAAAAAGTTTCAAGGGATTGTATTTAAAACGACTAAGGTTAAATATAGAACATGTGTTGCACCAACCACCTATAAAACTAAGATTTGAATTTCCTAAAGACGTCTGGTTATATATTTACATCTGATAATTTTAGATCGGTTATGAATGCATATTATATATTATGTATATATGTTTAACACCTTGTACACACTACAGTTTGTAGACAGACATATTCTGTTAAAAATAATTTGGTTCTGCCGTCGTAAGTCTATGTATGTGTTTTCCTTATAACAAAGCCACATCGGGCTATCTGTTGAGTTCACCGAGGGGAATCGAATCCCTGATATGAGCGTTGTAAATCCATAGATTTACCGCTGTACCAGCGGGGGATCGTCAATATTCATTTCTTTTATCAACAGTTTGAAAACACATTACCTGAGAACTGCAGCAATAACCTTTTAAAATATTAATTAGTTTACTTTTTTTTAAAAAAAAGTTCTATAAAATGAGTTAATGTTTAATGGGATAAACTGAACAAACGATGGAATTCCTTAAACGTAATTTCCCTCTTTGGACTCAGGAGATTGCCACATGTGGACTTGTTATAAGAAAACACACCTTTAAAGCGTAGGTAAAACAAACTATTTCGTACCATTATCAAAAGCAACATCGGTGTTGTTTGCTTGTATTTTCTTTTGAGATACAAATTATCTGTTAATTTAACGTATGAGCCCTTCTCACATTTTAGGACTTACGAAATTTACTGATATTAATTGATTATAGGAATCGGCGGTCAGAATCATACGTTGACAAAAAGCCTCAGAAACTAATATTATTACAATATATTTAAACAAAAAAATATCACTGTGATTCTAAACATTGTTACTGTAAATTTCTATCAAGCTTACCATCAATTAAACTGAAGCATGTTACAGTTGTTCTAAATTGACAAAAAAAAACAACATTTACTTCTAGGAATATTTAAAATAAAAACTACCTCATGTTATTAGTTGATACAAATCTGATAATTATCATTTTCTATAATTAGTAACTTGATTAATTTTACAGAAACTGCTTCAAATAGCATTTGTTATCAGAATCAATGTCTATAGTCTTTGCTATTGCTAGTCGTTTCCTGTTAACTAAATAGACTATATCTCAACCTAATCCTATTTTGAGCTTTAGTTCTTAGTGTATTTGAAATAAAGTTTGATAAAGATCGTATCGCAAGATGGAGTATAGATGATGAGAATGTCCAGACAGCCATAATACATGATTAAAGAATTAAACTCTTATACCTTTAGTGACACGGAAAAACGAACATAAAAAAAGATTATGTTATGGATCTGCAGAAAAGCAATACCAAACCAACGCCCCACAATTTCGCAATATTTGCTACCAAAAGATCGATTAGCCCACCAATATATTCATTTTGATATTAATCATCAGTTACTTGAATTATTTGTTGGAGTTCATTTCTTGTGTTGTTAGCTCCACCACACTTCAGATTGAAATGCATGCCGCATTTTACTGACAAGCTAGTGGTCTGTTTTATTGTAATTGTTCATGATTTGTTTTATCTTTTCCCTTGGTTACATTTTTGATCAGACTCTTGTATACTTAAGCTGTAACATCATCAACTAGTTTCAGGACAAATATAATAAGCATCAGAACACTAAATGTTATCACCATGCAAGAATTTTCTTTTATGTTAGCACATCAATCATAAAAGAAAATATGAAGATAGTAGCGCCAATAAGATTCATGTGAAAGTCTGCTGACTTATTCTGCACCAACAGCAGTGAGAAGCTTAATGTCCTATAATGTCACCAACTTACTTTTGTGTAAGTAACTCAGCTTCAACTTGTTACTCTCTGACCATCTCAGGTAACTCTAATAAGTTTATTTTATACTTCCAGAAAACACAAGTTTATCAAATTTATCTGTGGGGAAGATTTTTTTAAATCAGCTCCCTGTAAGAAATATTTGTTTGTTTTTGGAATTTCGAGCAAAACTACACGAGGGCTATCTGCATTAGCCATCCCTTATTTTGCAGTGTAAGACTAGAGGGAACACAGCTAGTCATCACCAACCACCGCCATCTCTTGCACTACTCTTTTACCACCGAACAGTGGATTGACCGTCACATTATAACGCCCCCACGTCTGAAATGACGAGCATGTTTATTGTGACGGGGATTCGAACCCGTGACTCTCAGATTACGAGTCAAGTGCCTTAACCACCTGGCCTTGCCTGGTGTATAAGAAAATGGAAAAATTGTCTAGTACACAGAAAAAATATAACTATTAACTCTTTTGTTATTTTTTGAAAATGCTGCACAATCGTAGAAAATTCCAGTGATTATAGATTGTTGACATTGATAAAATTGTGAATTTTAAAATAAAAGTACATTTCAAACTAATTAAAATATTTATTAAAAAAGAGTCCTTGTTTCATGTAGATTACTCAATAAACTTAAACAATTTATATATTGTTCCACGTAAAAATATAATTAATATCAAATGAATTCTCTTTCGCCGCGAGTTTAGTTTAACGAATTGAGCACAACTCGTTTAAAGAAAGAAACTGTCTTAAATTCTTATTTATTATAATATTGTTGTTACTGTTATTTTTGTGTGTGGGGAAGTAAAGGGATGGCTTGGCCGTAACGTTTCGGAATAATCATATCTAATGTTAAATCTTCCAAAAACTTTTATTTATAAACCTAACTTCGTTCTTTACTGGTCTCTAGTTAGACAACTTCCTTTAAAGCAGAGATGAATGTCATAGAGTGAATTAACGTAACGGCCGATAGATAATTCAAGTTTAGTCAGAAAAAAAAAACTGACTACCTAAGTTACAAAAAACACATGCATTCGTTGACTGTAAATATTCTGAAAGAGCATCTTATCAAATCATCCGAACTGAATGTGCAGTCGATTTAGTTGGACGCGGTACGTATTTGAATACCTTCAGTATTTTATGAACGTTTCGACAAATAACCCAGAAGGTAAAAATGAGGAGGCTCCAAATTCTACAGGATATATTTTGATAAAGTACGAATTTTCTCATGTGACTGTGTTATTAACCAGTACCATATATTGAACCAAAACAGCTGATACGTATTGCAAAAGTTGGTCTTAATAGTATAGAAGTGAAATGCAGTCTCTGTACATAGAAAATTATTTGTATAGGCCCTGAAAAATGTTCTAACTTGTTGCCTATGTGTGTGTAGCTAGTCTAAATGTTACTCACTTAACTATCATAGTATCAGTATCTAGTCAATATTAACTTTCAAAGAGAGTAAACTACTTGTTTAGATCAGAATTCTACCATAGCACATGTAATGTGTACAGTTAAGTAAATATATTCTTATTGATGTATTATTTATAAAGAATGAAAGCCGTCCTTTCATCAATTCAGACTTCGATTTTAACGATATTTTCGTCCATAATCCCAATAATATATCACGACGTTCGGCCAGTTTAGGCGATTTAGATCAAACCTAAATACTTAACGGACTAAATTAAAAATGTAGTGCTTAGAAGTGTGATAGGCCTAATGCTAATATCTGATTAGTGACGAAATTTAGTCTTTCTTCTCCGGCTTGTAAAAAAAATGTAAACACCGTAAATATAATTTTTAGTTGTCTGTTGGGTTTCATACAAAGTCAGTGAAGGGCTATCTGCGGAAGCCGTTCCTAATTAAGAAGTGAAATAACAGTTTATTTGTTTGTTTTGAATATCGCGAAAAGCTACACCAGAGCTATCTGTCCCTAATCTAGAAGGGTAAGAGTCGAGGAAAAAGCCACTCTTTTACCAGCGAATAGTTGAATTGACCTTCACATTATAACGCCACCACGGCTGAAAGGGTGAACAATGTCTGGTGTGACTTGGATTCGAACCTGCGACTCTTGGATTACGAGTCGAGTACCTTAACCACCTAGATACGCCGAGCCATGCGAAATAACAGAAGGAAGGCAGGTAGTGAACATCACCAATCGGCAATTTTTAGGATACCTTTTACCAACGAAAGGTAGAACTGACTATAACATAATAGCGCTAAAAGAACGAGTATGTTTTAAACAAACGTTGCACAATAGTCTGTTGTAGCAAAGAAGGATATGGTTAAAATTTAACTGAAATTACTGACTTCTTTCAGGAATAATTATTTGGGGGTGGAGTGAGAAAAACAAGTGACAGACTTAAAACAATGGAATTCAAGGCTCGGTTTCATTTGATGGTCATAATGATAATACCTCTTTTTGCATCTGTGAAATAAAAAATAACAACAAACTTTTATAAGTAATATTTTTCACTGCCCTGGTTGGAGCTATAATATCCATATGTATTTTCTTGTCAAATTGAAACGTTGAAACAGCTACAGCAAGATATGAAGTTCTTTCTTGTTTTTCAGTTACTTTACATTTCGAATATTAAGATTTACAAAGCGAGTTTTCGTCATGCTTTGCATACAAAACTTGGTTAAATCTAATTTATCCCATGTTATATTTGCTGAAAGTAATATAAAGTCTACTACTGAAAAAAACAACTTTATATTGATTTCTTTATTTTTCTCACAAGAAAGAAGTTGACTTGTACTTTAGAGATTGTAACTGTCATTGTCAATGAATACAGTGAGCCATAGCAGTTGGAAGTTAAACATTTGACTTTATATTTATGATGATGTTCTGAAATACCCTTTGAGAAACTAATGTTTGAAAGTTTTATTGCTATCTTAGAAAGGATTCTGAAAACAAGATGATCTAATAATCCTGCTAACTGCTCTTGTCGATCAGTTATTAAAGCCTTCTTTGAAAATATAATAAGATAGCATTCACATACCACAATAAAAGTTGATTTTCAAATTATACTTTTCAGCTGGAAGTTAATAAATGCATGAGAAACCGTTTCATACAATAAAAATGACAAAAAAACAAAAAAATGTATATAGTTATTGCCTTTCCGTTTATGAGAATGATTATTTTATATTTTAAATGAATCTTGTAGTAAGTTGTGTGGGTTTTGCAGTTTTTATATTACGAAATGATCTTACTACTGCTATTTTCTGTTGTTTATGAGTGTTTTGTGGTTTTTATATTGAGAAGTAATCTTACTACTGCTATTTTCTGTTGTTTATGAGTGTTTTGTGGTTTTTATATTGAGAAGTAATTTTACTACTATTATTTTCTGTTGTAATGATGGCATCATTTATTTTGACATACTAGACAAATGAACAGAAGTTATCAAAAATTTAATTATAACTTATTTAGGTTTCCTACTAACTTATTTAATAGCCACACTAAATCTTTAAATGTCTTACAAAATATATTATACATAAGCAGTATAAAAATTCCCGCATATAATCTAATATTATATAACGTCAATTTGGAATTTCAACTATTTTTAATGACCCACAAAAGTATAAAGAACATTTACTGTGTTTATACTTTAGAACAAAAATCAACAAATGTATACTAGCTAGCTACTTTCTATAGTGAATTGTTCATTAATTAAAGTTTGTCCTGATGTATTGTGGAAATTGCTTTGATTCATTATAAATGGTTTATCACGTCAATGTTCTTTCATTTCTTCAGGACCGTTTGTTTGTCTGTTTTTTGAATTTCGCGCGAAACTTCTCGAGGTCTATCTGCGGTAACCGTCCCTAATTTAGCAGTGTAAGACTAGAGGGAAGGCAGCTAGTCTCAACCACCCTCCGCCAACTTTTGGGCTACTCTTTTACAAACTAATAGTGGGATGAACCGTCACATTATAACGCCCCACGGCTGAAAAGGCGAGTATGTTTGTTGCGACCAAGTTGCGAACCCGTGACCCTCAGATTACGAGTAGTGGGATGAACCGTCACATCATAACGCCCCACGGCTGAAAGGGCGAGTATGTTTGTTGCGACCAAGTTGCGAACCCGTGACCCTCAGATTACGGGTCGCACGCCTTAACACGCTTGGCCATGCCGGGCTCTCCTCAGAACCGAAGTGATTGTAATAAGTACAATTTATTGTGTACTAAGTTTTCTTTTAATTAATACTGTTATCTTTTTATGTTATGTACTATGTGTGTCTATATGAATAATTTCGAAAAAAAAAGTGAACTTTAAAAATAATTGAATCAAAACTGTGTTAAAACCCATCTTCACGCCCAATACAGATGTAACAGTAATCATCATTTTTGGACAAATATAGGATAACTGAGTATTTTCAGTACATAAACTGAACAGACCTTTGGAGGTTCAATGTGACAGGAGTAAGTTTGGCCTATGACCTTGTGACTAAATGGCTTTGTATCTTATCGTTTCATAGATTGTAAACTAGCTAATTTTCATCTCATTTTTGCTTCAAGAGTGATAAACACTTACCTGTGGATATTTCTAGAAAGTAGTAAAATACTCGATTTATTTATTATGAATAACCGTTTTATAAAGATGTGATATCCATGTGCAATAATTTTAAAAAAGGGAAATCAAAATGTTATATAAAATTAACAGTGAAAATTAGTACGTGAAAAGCTCAACAGTATTTAATTTTCTAATATCAATGTCAATGTACAGAAAAATGAAATAATCAGTTTACTAATAAATACGTAATAAGAATTACAGTTTTTCGCCTATTTTAATAAATCATAAAGGGTAAGTAATTACTCCGAATAAAGGTCATATTTTTGATAAAAAAAATATTAGTATTAATTAAAAGAACAATAGCAACTAGTGTAACGTCGTGAGGGGAAACTTACAGTAAAAATATATATGTTGGTTTTAAATTTAAATGTGTGATTAATAAAACAAGAAATTATATTTACAAAAAGGTCAATTACACCTTAAACGTAAATTATAAGACAAATATGTAATATTTTTAAAATAAAATCTTTCTTGACCTCAAGATTTTTATTCCATAATTAGCTCTAATTTACCCCGAAATACGTTGAAAAGTAAAGATTGAAAATTGGATACCTTGAAGTATTGATTTTTGTATTAAAAGGTTGTACATATAAGCCTTGAAAAATCTGTTTTTATTTTTCAGACTTATTTCTTGGGAGAATTTTTTTTTTTAAATCTGGGAATATAAAACGTGTTGACAGAGCGGTAAAACAGAATACAAAATTATAGCTATAATGGACTACTTTCTTATATTTTCTGGAAAAAGAATCCTGGAGCTTGCATAACATGAAAAAACAACAAAAAGTGAGAACAATAGAATGAAAATCTGTTTTTCATTAGATAACAGTATTATAGAAGTAAAACTAGAAAGTTACTTAAAGAGCTGTGCGATAAAATAAAAATTACACGGTAATTAGATTGTGCTATTTACTGAAAGGTAATATTATGTTCTGACTAATATTACGCAGTTTAATAAACACCTTCTAAATGTCATTATTTCACAATACACGAGACAATCTCTACTACTCTAGGAAGAACATCATCATAAAATCTCAGATAGTTCTTGATGTTTCACAAAAATGATCGTAAAGTAGTTCATTTGAGAATATCATTTTTGTTTGTTTATAGTTAAACACAAAGCTACACAATGGACTATCTACGCACTTCTCAATACAGGTATCAAAACGAAATTTCTGATGATATAAGTCTGCGGACATACCGTTGTGCCACTGAACAAGGCAGTTTGTAAATTAAGTTACGAAATAATGTTAAGTGCTTAAGTTCTAAAAGTATTAACACATTCTCTTAAAGGTCTATTTATAATTGAAATTTATATCTTGGTTTGTGCACACAAACACTTTCCTCATCAACTAAATTCTTATAGCTCTCCAAATTGTTGTAGTCTGTATTACTAGATTAAATGGTCCATTGTCACCATTCTATGATGTTGTCATCTGATGGCATCTAGGTTGGTTCACTTTTATCTGTAGTTTATGATATGCAGGAAGTTTTTCTCCCTAGTGAATATATCTGAATACGAATTGCTTCCTACGGATAACTTCTGAACTTATTATTTCTTTTTTCCGCATTGGAATTGCTAATTCGATCATCACAGGTCAATGATTCGTTTTTATATGTATATGAAGCACAGCTTTCCGTCTGTTTGGTGTCTTGATGTCATATGCTCTTATGAGGAACTGGCTGAGCAAAATGCGATAAAATATTGCTTAGAAATCGAAGTGGACTAAAAAGGATAACGTTTAATTGTAAAACCAAGTGGTTCGAGTTTGGAAGACATTTCAGTTTTGACTACGTGAAGTCGACACCAAAGTAAAGTGACTTTTAATCCTACTTATATCACCAGTGATTTGGACTAACATTCGTGTAATACACCGCAAATAGTGAAAGCTGATGTCTTTCGCCCCCGTTTATAACGTTGTTTATCAAGATCACCTGTGCTACTTGTCTATACCGATTATTATACAATACTGTGTAAAGCACCTGATATTGGTAGTTACAGCCTTTAATTCAAATTATACCATTTTTTATAGTTTCTAAATGTCTTTAATTTTTCATTACCACACAATGATATTTGACATTCTCAAGTTTGCTAAAGGTGGTTTAAAAATGGATAATGAGAGCAATATGAAATTCGAATGAAAGAAAAACTTATATCGATAAAAATATGGACATTCGAGTTTGCAAGCTGTGTTTGATCCATTCAATATACCAAACTTTTTCCGCACTTTAGCCATAGACGCTTTATAAGAGTGGTGGTCAGTTTGTTGGTGTGGATAATGTCCACTAGTTCAATATTAGGGATGGCAATCATAGCCTTAGAAGCTTTGATTTAAATTTAAATACAATAGACAAAACGAAAGTTTTATTTTGTTTCCTTATAACAAATAATACCTCAGTGAGCTATCTGGTGTGTTCACTGAGGGAAATTGTTCCTCTGATTTTAGCAATGTAAATCCAATGAATTATCGTCTTGCCACTATAGGACTACTATTTGTTTTTGTTGGTTCATTTTACTTAAGCATAAAACTACACGAGATATGCCATCTATGATGCTCCCACCACGGGTATCGAAACCTGGTCTTTAGAGTTATAAGCCTTCAGACTTGCTACTGAGACACTGGAGGCAACACTTTTTACATTATAACAGTTATTAATATGTAAACTTCCAAACAAGGAACTGTTTCTGAAATTTAACTTTTACATATTATGCTTGAAATGTTTTATGAAATATTCATGTTTTAAAATTATCTATCTTTTCAACCTTAAAGTGTAAAACATATTAATAGCATGAATTTTTTTATTCAACATAATGCATTTCTATAAACCTTTTTAACGTTTCGATTTGTTTTGAATTTCGTGCAAAGATACACGAAGGCTTTTTAATTTAGCAATGTAAGATTACAGGGAAGGCAGCTAGTCATTACCACCCACTGCCAACTCTTGGGCTACTCTTTGACCAACGAACAGTGAAATTGACTGTCACATTATAACATTCCCACGACTTTTTTTTAATGACTAGAATGGTTATGTTACCAGATTTTACTATTGATTAAAAGTAATATCATCTAATTATAGTTTATGAATTACGACATTTATTTTAGAAGCTCTCAGTGGTTGAGAAATTCGACTGAAAGTTTATAACATTAAAAGTTGAGATTCGATTCTCGCTGGCGGCACCTCATACATAGCCCTTTATGTATCTCTTGTTTAATAACAAACAAAATATGTTTATGAATAACTCGAATTATAACACCTCCACAGCTGAAAGTGCGAGAATGTTTGGTGCGACCACGATTCAAACCCGTGACTATCAGATTACCGGTAAAGTGCCTCAGCCACCTGGCCATTGTAAATACGTTATGAAATGCATGAAAGAAAGTAGTTTCGGTTTAAGTTCCCCAAAACATCGTATCAAACTACTTCGTAATAAAATAATAAACAACATAAATTTAGCTTAAATATTGATTTTAGCGAATTGGGAAAAAAAAAAAAAGACAATCACAAAGTTATACAGTGAACGCGACTGATTTTTCGACAACTTTAAATTAGATTGTGTGAAGATTTAATGTTGTTAAAAGGTTATAAATCCAAACGTACGTAAAGGCTATGAAAGGTAATCTAATAATTTGGAAGAAATATGAAATTAAAATCTAGGAAATTCAGAAAATTCTCGACCTTCATTCAGTTTGATAACATACTAGTAAATATATTTATAGCAGCAAAAATAACCAAGTAAACGCATTTTGTTGTAAAAGAAAGTCTATTTTAAAAGACCTTTGTTTCAACAGTGATTAGGGTTATGGTGTTTTGTTGATGAGCAGTGATTGGCTTATAAATGTTAAATCTGCGTAGGCAGTGATTTGGTTTATAACTTCAGATTTTTTTTCTCATCAATGATACCAGCAAACATTGAATCTCTCATCGCTTGACAAAAAAGTTTTAAAGAAGCAAACCTGGGAAAAGCTATTTGATTATGACATTCAGATTAATAATCACATTTTGTTTCTGTAAAATCAATACACTGTTTATGAAGCTTTAAGATAAAGGCAATAATTACCTGCGTGTTAAATTTTTCAGTATCCCTAACTGATTGACATAATTATGTTTAACGCTGAATTTTCAATTCTCCACTTGAGCTAATTCTTCATACTTTAAAATTAATTCAGAAATATTATTTCATCTCTACTTCGTTTAATGAAAAAAATCACGCAGCTTCATAAGAGATAATTTATTTTTCATTTGTTTCAAAAACGAAAATAATTAGAGCTAAATCACTGATTATGGTGTATTAAAATAGTGAAAGGTATACAAATAAACGAATAATGAATGTCATATTAAAGTGGTGAATGGAAACATTTCATATATAAGCTCATCAGCTTAGTAGTTTTGTGTTTAAATTCAACCTATTATAAGATGTATCATTTTTCTATTTTTCTCTGCGTCCAATTTTATGTATGAATAAGTAAATTATCATAAATTTATCGTGAAAGCTATATTATAAAATGCACATAAATCAATTGTAATTGTATTACTGGGTTATCATACTTCCAAAACTTATGTCTAATAGCTGCTTGTGAAATCAGTGAATGTATTTGCTTAATGTGCTTACGAAAGCTAGTTTATTTTGAGAGGTGTAATAACTTAACTGAAGTACAAGAAATAATAATAGTCAGATGATGCAGACTTTGTTTTGTAAATAAGTAATTAAGTTAGTAGATTCTCTGAATAAATTAGAATGTTACATTTCACAAACTTAAAGTTATATATATATATGTATACTATTTAAAATGCATGAGAATGAGAAATTTGTACCCCAAAAATTATTATCGGATAATTTAAGATTAAGGATAATTATACATAGATCCCGCGTTAGATTTCCCTAATAAAGCCAACTATGTGCCAAGAAATATTTTAATGAATGTATTTTGAGAAATCTTAAGATTCCAAAAGAAATGTATTTCCATGTGTTCCCTTTATGGGCGTGTAATGTAAAACACAAAAAAATTATATTTTGAAAATATTTTATAAATGTTTGAAGTCACTTTAAACAGGTAGAGGTAAGAATAGTGAAGTAGCAGTTGCTATGTAAAAATAGTTTAATTTGTTTGTTTATTTTTGAATTTCGCGCAAAGCTACACGAGGGCTATCTGCATAGCCGTCCCAAATTTAGCTGTGCAAAACTAGAGGGAAGGCAGCTAGTCATCACAACCCACTCTTGGCTACTCTTTTACCAACAAATGGTTGGCTTGACCGTCGCTTATAACGCACTCATGGCTGAAAGGGCGAGTGTATTTGGTGTGAGAGAGATTTGAACCCGTGACCTTGGATTACGAGTCGAATGCCTTAACCACCTGGCCATGCCGAGCCAACTGGTTGGAATGGTGAAACTTTTATTAAATCATTAATGATTAGGGATATAAACTTAAACTACTTTTATATATTGACAAGAGAAAATATAATTTATATAATTTTTAATCAAAATTAAAATATAAAATGATATAAAAATATGTAATTGATAAGTTTTAACCAATTCAATATATTTTTTTACTTTTATCTGGTATTTTTACTTTATAAAATGATTGTATTTTATGTTTGGATAATTTGAAAAATACCTATTTAACTTATACTATTTGAGTTGAAAAATGGTATTTGAACGATTCCATTATAGATTATGTGTAAAATCTAAACTGGTAAAAGAAATTAATAAGAAAAAGAGAAAAACAGAAGTGTATGAAGTATTGTAGTTTCATCATTTTTATCCACAAGTGGGAAATTATATATGCGTTGATTATATATATTTGGGGGGTGATTGTGATGCCTTAACGCAATTCACGAATTTTGCTTAGTCACAAAATACCATTATTTTGACCCAAAATAACGAATGAATCACAGCACAAACGAAGCTTATAAAATTTTATGTCTTGATTGATTATTGCATTCTGCATTGGTTTTCACACAAAAAATAACATGTCACGTGCATAATTGTTTCTTAATATAAGATATTTTCATATACATCATTATATGTTAAATTTTACTCGAAATTCACTGATTATGGGAATATAAATAAAATATGAAATTGACGAATGTTTTAGTACCACTCAACTTCTTTTATAAAATATTTTTTTTTTAAGTTCGGTGCCATAACGAGATGAATATTCTTTGTATCCAAAGTAAAGAAGTAATTTTTTATTCCATCAGGTATTTAGGCATAATGTAGTATTAGTCTTTTCATGAAGTTACTTTTTAAGTTTATTTGAGCATCGTAATATGTAAATTATTCAAACATTGCATTACTATTGAGAAGAAAGTTTTACGTAAAAATATTAAATTATAGATTTGAGGCTTAGTAACAATCTCAGATGAAAGGTTCATTATTATTTTCACCTTAAAGACGTGTTTCGATTACAGATTCTTTTCAGCAGTTTAGATGAATTTATTTATTTTTAACTTCAAACTGTACTTTGCTAACTGCTATTAGGACGGGAAAAGACAAACGTTTGCAGTGTAAAAATAAACTTTCACCTTAGCATGAAAATGAAGGACATTTTAAATTTTAATTTTTTGTGTGTGTTTGCATACTATAATGACCCAACGTGGCTAGGTGGTTAAGGCACTCAGCTCGTAATCCGAGGGTCGAGGGGAGGTTCGAATCCCCCGTCACACCAAATATGCTCGCAATTTCAGCCGTGAAGGCGTCATAATGTGATTCTCAATCTAATTATTCGTTGTTAAAATAGTCCAAAATTGGCGGTGGATGGTGATGACTAGCTGCCTTTCTTCTAGTTCTACACTGCTAAATTAGGGACAGCTAGCGCAGATAACTCTCGTATAGCATTGCGCGAAATTATAAAACAAACATACTGTAATATATTTGAAAATATTGAATCCCAAAACAACAAAGTAGGACATCATTTATTTTCTTTAATCTGTTTTTCACACCTATGGAAAGATACTTGTGCTATTTACAGTCAAGTTAATTTACCGTGGTATTATCTAACACCCCTCTTCCAGTGGCATAGAGGTATATCTGCTGACTTATACCGCTGGGACCCATGTTTTGATACCCGTGATGAGCAGTGCACAGATAACAATTAACAACGACATTAGTACTTATCAAACACAGTATGTCTCCTTCAAGCAGACAAGTAGACACGTCTCGATGGTAGATACCGAACGTAAAAAAAATCCAGGATGTTGGCGAAACTTATAAAAGATGTAACATACGATGGAACATGATGATTGCAGTTTAGAATTTTCAACTTGGGCAAAAGTTGGCCGAGTTATGAATGGTCATATTATCAGCAGATACTCTACGATTAATGACAGTATTTCTTGTTATGTGATCGACGGGTGCGTTGCACGAGCCTATTCCTTTTTCACGAGTCGTTGAATCTGTTTTTCAGACCAGAGTCCAATAGATCTTCAGAAAACAGCTTCAGGCTTCGCTGACCGTAACTGGAACTTTGCTACTCTTCACAATGTCATAATATATCACCATTATTTTCTCGATTATCTAGATGTGCAAGGCTCCGAGATATTTGCTGTGCATGCGATCACTATGTATTTCTGTCAGCCCTTGTTGAGGCAAATTCATCTGTCACGCCAAAAGATGATGTGGTTACACTCAAAAATACGTTTGATGCTGACGAGAACAATAATGGTGGAAGTAATAGCTTTCCGCCAGATCATAAGATTAAGTACAGAGTCTTTAACCTCAAACAGATAATGAAAGAAAGCCAAAAATCAAATAAGAGATAATCGTGTATGTGACCGTTGCTGACAAAGTGGTGTGGCCACTTCAAATTATTTTGTCTGTTTGACTACTTTTATCTCTCAACTGAAATAGGTAACCATCATACAAGCTGCATAGTTGCCGGAGCTTCCTGTTCTTTGTTGTGACGGATTTACTATTGCATATTTATTTTAATATTGGTGTTGTTTTAGTTAAATATATATTTAGAAATGCATGTAATTGTTAATCTGTATGACGAAATTCCCTCCTAGTCAATAAAGTTGTAGGGCATTTTAGAGTGTAGGAATCAACAATGTACTATGTGTATGTAAATACTGGTGGTCATCGGCATTGTTGTCAACTGAAATTTCAAGAAACGTGCCTAACGTTTATATACCGACGTGCCAAAGGACAGTATATGTTGTTGGTTTGTTACAGCTGGTATGCTACAAGCCTCGAGGCTATAACAGTGAGTAACGCTTATTAATCGGGAAACTGCAGATATAAATCAGAAACGTTTATAGATTTTGAACATTAAAAATTGTTTAACTTTAGTGAATTAACATCAGACGTCAATATTTTTACGAATACACTATATAACTTCACCGTGAAAAACTCATGTGCAAAGTTATAGCACCCCGCTAAGTAAATTATACCAATATTAACTTGAAATTAATTCGCTCATTGTGAAACCTCGATAGGATATTAAAAGAAGTTTCGGATGAGATATAAGACACAATATTGTTCGTAATTTTTTTAAAACTTCTATATATAAATCATTTTTGTAATAACCGTTTTTATAAATTGTATTAATGTTTGTATTTAAAAATACATTTGTATTAAAAAAGAAACTGTATATATCAATTCTATAAATTCAAGTTAAATGTTAACTCAGTTTCAGGATATTTCAAACCATAATACGTAACATAATATGTGGGAAACTCTTCCTAAATAGAGTATAATACGTAACACGCGTTCTGCTAATGCAAAACATTATTTCACCTCTGATTGAGTGAGAAGTTCTGTCTTAGTCTAAATAAATACTATATCGTCCATAGTCGAACGAAACTAAACGAACTGAAAAACAATCTGAAGGAAGTTGCAATCTAAAGTCTCTTTGAGCATATATAATTAGTTTTAATATCAAACTTTAATTACCACTTTCGCTTTGTTCTAATTGAATGTAATCAGGGGAATGAAAATTCTGCAAAAAATTAAGTTTTGACTCATATAAAAGAAAATTAATTTTCATTCTTACAAAACAGAAAACAAAGAAAAATAAAATCGTTGATCAGAAATTCTAAGAAACAACTTAAATCGTATATATACACGTGTGTACTTATGTATTTTTAAATAAATAAATGAAAACTATCCGATGTTAACTTTTATAAACACTATAATATACGCTATAAGTTTAATACACTCGACTTACTTAACAAGACCAGCGCTGGGAACTTTGATGATGTTGATGATATGTGATAACCGTCTAATAAATGGTTGGTATGAAATATGCTTAATTTGACAGAGCTATTTCATCACGATGGTAGAAAGCAGATTTTTCGCATTACGAGCCGGAAGTAGCGTTTATTAGAACCAGGAATGATCAAAATTTGGCAAAGTTATATCATAGGTTATTAAAATTATAAACATAAAAAGTGCGAAAAAGTTCTATGGTCAGTAGCAGAGTATACGTCAATATAATACATAGTATGAACAGTATTTGCCTAGGTATCGTGCTGGGTTCGAATTCAGTTTATAAAAAAAAGATTTCTAGCAAATACGAAATCAGAAGTAGAATTATTTTCTACGGCATTGAAATACTCTAAGATACTGTAGATATTTGAAAAGATGTTTAATTTCAAAATGTTATTCTAATAATATTTATGATTGATTTATATATATATATATGATAATTAAAATTATTTTCTTCCTTTGAAATTAGTTTTCGCTGTAAAAATGGACAAATCATTAATAAAACAGGCTGAGATACCTATCCTTTATCCGGATTATGAACTTCCAAACTTTCACATAATTTAATTATAACATATCAGTACAGTATTCATTATAACCTTACCAAAAGTTTTTATAAGTTTTAATAACTCAATATGATTTGTTTTGAATTTCGCGCAAAACTACACGAGTGCTATCTGTGCTACCCCTTTCAAACTTAGCAGTGTAAGACTTGAGAGAAAGCAGCTAGTCATCACCACCAACCGCCAACTCTTTTACCAGCGAACAGTGAGATTGACCATCATATTATAACTTCCCCACCGCTGAAAGGGCTAGCATGTTTGGTATGACGAGGATTCGAACCCGCCACCTTAAGATTCCGAGTCCAGTGCCTTAACCACATGTCCATGGCGGGCCGTTTCGTATAGGAATCGTTACTGATAAAAGAGTTTTTGATATTTTTTAAACCTATAGACTCCCAATTAAAGGTAATTAAATTTTATAAATAATAGTAGCTTGTAATTCGTTCATTTTACGAGTATAATGTGAACAATACGTGCTTATTAAAAAATAATAATTTTATAGCCTTAGCCTGAATTAGGTCAAAATACTAAAATATTAGTTGCTTTGAATTATAAAATAAAATGCATTTTCAACATAAATCATGTGTTTTAAAATTTTAATAAGGTTGGTTGAAACTATTTTTTCATAAATATAATAGAAAGCAAATTAAAGTATACGCACCATGTTCATTAACATGCATTTCAAATATTGTATTTCTGTGTGCACGTGCAAAAAATATATACTCTCTAGTAGTTTCGGTTATTATATATGGATTTAGCGTTAATGTAGTTCTCTAATACTGGATAAACGTTGTGCAATCAAATACTGAATAAAAACTTCGGTGAGACTAATTTCAAATTTGGATTAGTAATACGAGAACAAAAATTGGATGTTTAAAACAATTTTATACGATCATGAAATTTACATAAAAGGAACACATATAAGCACAGATAAAGTTGAAACGCAATATCTGAAAACCAATTTAACTGTTCATTTTCTCTTATGTATAAATATAAAGATTAAATCACTCTTGAGAAAGATAAAACAAAAATTTTGTGAGTGACATATCGCCATCATAATAAATCCTCTATCTTTCTATCTGTTTATCAATCTATTTAACTGTTTATGAGAGCGCATAAGAGCTGTTAAGTTGACCAAGAATAGTCAAACTTTATGCTTCTAGTAAGGTTAGAGTGTATTTTGCCCCCCAGTGGCTCATCGATATCTCTGTGGACAACGCTAAAAACCGGGTTTCTATACCCGTGGTGGGCAAAGCACAAATGGTCCATTGTGTAGCTTTGTGCTTAATTCAAAACAACAAAACGACAACTGCAGTGTATTTCTATGTTAAGAACTTTTAGGAAAATATTATTCTGAGATCAGGCATGGGCAAGCACATAGAGCGCTCGATTCACAACATGTGGATCACACGTTCGAATCCTCGTCCCACCAAACGTGATCGCTCTTTTATCGGTGGTAGCATTATGAAGTAACGTTTAAACATGCTATGCGTTGGTAAGAGAAGTAATCAAGAGTTGGCGGTGGGTAGTGATGGCAAGGTCCCTTCTCTCCAATCACGCCAAAAATACTCGCTCTTTCAACCGTGGGGCGTTATTATGTGACGGTTAATCCCCCTCTTCGTTGGAAAAAAAGTAGCCAAAGAGTTGGCGGTGGGTGGTGCTGACTAGCTGCCTTTCCTCTCGTCTTACATTGCTAAATTATGGACTGCTAGCGCAGATAGCCCTTTGTAGCTTTGCGCGAAATTAAAAATAAAACAATCAAAGTCTCTGGCCTTTCATTGCTAAGTTAGAAATAACTAGCGCAGATAACCCTCAGATAGAATTTGCTGAATTTCTTACGTTTTTCTATGATTTAATTTAATTGAAATTAGTCAACAATGTTTTTGTTTCATATGTTTAGTAACTGATGAAGAGAAAGAAAGAAAAATGAAATACCGCAAAATATGCATGTGTGTCTTAATTGCATTTCTAACCATTATAAAGAAACTGTGCGCGTTTAAATGAAGCATTATTAATTTTTGAAACCCACATTATATTCCAGATATGTTAAAAAATTTGCTTATCTGTATTTGTAGTCCCACAGTATGCTTGCAGACATACACAGAAAAATACATAGTGAGAGATCATCGCTAACCCTTTCTGAGCTTTTTGTTTGATAACAATTACAGAGTATTTGTATTTCAAATATCGCGCTGTACTTGTAGTGATTAATCAAGATGAAATAAACGCATGGTATGCTTTTTTGTATTCTCTAACGAGAGGCGTAATGTAAAATAACAACAACATATATAATGTCATATCAATGACACAAGACTGAACAACAAAAAGTTTAATTATCACAATAAAAATATCAGGTAGTTTATTTTTACTCCGTGTGATGACATGTCATACGTCTGAAGCTTTTTCAAAAGGTTACGTCAATAAAACTGTACTACTACTTCTCTATAAATAATCGTTAAGAAAGCAAATTATTATTTCTCCCAAAGGGTCAGAAGGCCTCCTGAAAGAATCACCTATTTTACGATAGTGTGTTGTTTGTTAGTCAGTATACACTAAAAATACGTCACTTAAGGGAGGCGTAATGTTGCAGTTTGTACTATCGTAACATGAGCAAAACCTGTGCATGCCATGAATCACAAGAAGAATTATACACTCTGTAGGCTACAACACTATATGACATATTAACTTCAAAAACAATAAATAAAAAATGTTACTTTTAATTTTGTTTTTTATTTACTGTTGAAACAGAACACTCTCGGGGACCCTGCATAAGTAGATCTGACATATGTTTTATATATTTTCAATTAATCATATCTATGCACATTTTCAAGGTAAACTGCAATTCATATAAAATAATCCTATCTTAAGGTCATATGATATTGTACCCTTTTATATCGGCAGCATTTGTATCTGGGATGAGCTTAAACGTTTTGATTCTGTTGGGATTTTATTGATCACAGATTTGGAATATGAGCAAAATTTAATTTTGACAGCTTTCTCAGAGGTTGAGTTAGCATAACAAATATCTGTGAAATTCATAGGATGTTACAGATGTCATTTTACTTTTACATTTGAACCGGCTGAAAGACAATAGCCTATTGAACTATTTGGATTGTTCTTAATCAATTAAAATATATCCTCGTATCAGGTCAAGTAAAACAGAGTATTTAATGTAATATTAATTAAAGTATTTACTTTTGTTCTACCGCAATTGTAAAAAATAAAACTGGTTTACATTTTTGTTGTCTTCTTAATGAAAATATCCATAGCATGCTATCTACACTCTGTCGAGCAAGGAGAACCGAACCTCAAATTTTAAAATTGTAAGTCCGAAAACTTTTCGCTGACTCACTTAAAATACAAGTTTGTAAGAAAATAAGTATAAGATACTTTTATGTTTCTCCAGATTTTAATAATATGCTTGAATAAAGTTAAACTTTAACACTGGACTAGAGTCATTATAACTACAGTATCAATTATCGTTAGTACTCATGTACAGTTACGTCTTACATACGTCTGAAGTTTCACGTCTACAAAGTTCTTATTCACTGTGTGACTATAAACAATATATTTTCTAGTTTGTACTTGGCAGCAGTTTTGTTCGTGACAGTTGCGCTCTTATTTCTTCACTACCAGCTTGGATCTCATCAGACCACATGGTGTAGTTTGTTAGCAGGCTGAGAACTAAATAACCTTTGCAATTAAAATAAATGAGAGCTGGAAAATGAATAAAAACACTACTAATTCAATTCTTAATATAGTATACTCATGTTTTCAGTTAGTTACATATTTTTATATTAACGTAACTGAAATAAAAAATATTTAATTCTGTCGAAACTCAAATATAACTTTATGGGAACACTTACTGCTCACGTTTAGCAAATTTGATTTGAGCGAAAATTCAATTCTCATACGATCACGATACAAAATGTCTTTTCTTATAAGCTGAAAAGATTTGGCATTCTTCAAAAATTAGTACCAAGATGAAGTTGTTTTATTAACACAGCAGTTCTCAGATCATGGTATATAAGATCCTGATTTGATATCATCAGATATTTTGATCAAAAGTAGCCAGGACATCGATTGATTTTCAAACATTTAAAATATCGTTCTAGGATGCGTACAATATGACATCTTGTTAGCTGATCTCAGAAAGATTCATTCACTCAATACATCGTTACTCAGATGGTTATAAAACGATTTCTTCTTAACTAGGTAAAGACAAACTGAGCAGCTTAAAACATCAGTACTGACGTGAATAAAGTATCGGGTTACTTACTAGCTTTGTAATGGATTCTTTGTTTCGAAATTGTAATTCTGAGGTGATCATAGTGTTTAATTTAAAATATTTGAAACTTTAATAAAGTAATTGTTGTTGTTAACTTAGTTGCAAATATATGTTTGGAATTAGAGGAAAAGAGGTTTATAATTGTTTATATAGCAATCCGCAGGTTGAAACAGTATCAGAAGTTTCGCTAAGGAGCTAAAGAGGTTTATAATTGTTTATATAGCAATCCGCAGGTTGAAACAGTATCAGAAGTTTTGCTAAGGAGCTAAAGAGGTTTATAATTGTTTACATAGCAATCCGCAGGTTGAAACAGTATCAGAAGTTTCGCTAAGGAGCTTTAATATACATCGCGCTAATCATGTTTTACATGAAATATTTAATGTATTTGTTTATACAGCGACGAGTGGCTGCATACTGTATTTGTGGTAACGGGGATAAAAAGTTTTAGCATTATATGTTTATTTTTGTTTAGTGAATTCAAAATGTTAGATAGAGAAATGCCGCAATGCTTAAGGTACGGCTGAAGTATAGCTCAGTCTGGAAAGGATATTCTTACAACGAGACATAGCGTCAATGGGTACAACATGTCGACAAAGGAAGCCTTCTATGTCCTACATGAAATGGAAGAACACGCACTGCACAGAGCGTCTGACAACATTCTATTCTACAACGGAACCACAAGCCAACGTGGAGCTCTCTATGCCTTTAACCTGTAAAGGAAGCTACGGTTATACAAAAGAGAATTTTCTGACTGAGAAAGCCGTTCGAATAAAATTGGGTGTATTTCCTCGAACTGCCAACTAGATAATAAACAAGTATTTAAAGCTGGTGAGGACTCACAAGTTACAAAGCAATGCAAGAAATCAGTTGCTGTTGAAAAAAATAGTCAGAGGAACGGAATTAGAATCATAACATTTTATCCGATTTATCATTTTTCCATTGTAGTTATAATGGAATTCCGTGTATCTGTATTGCTTAAACTTGTATCAGAAGCCGAGTTCCACATAGATTGAAGGACCTATAGAAAATATGTGGACATTCATTGTCTAAGAGTGACCTCAAGAGTGTTATTATTGAAACAACAAGGCATAATTATAGTCATCACGTTGATCACTATCAAAGATGGAGAAATTAGTTACAGTTATCAGGCCTCAAACACCATTCTTATAAAGTGCAACAAACCTCAACATAATATTCTATTTTAGTTTTAAAACTAATTTATATAATTATCATTTGTGTATTGTTTGGCAAAAAAGAGCATTGCTTGTCTGAAATAACTGAAAAGTTGAATATCAAATATTGTTAAACATTCATAATACTATGTTTCTCTGAATAATTTACTCATACATTAACATATATTAATGTTAAATTATCATATATCAATTTATAACTGATTCAATGTATTTCAAATAACAACTTGTTTTTTTCTTACTGTAGTCTTTGTACGCTTCAACAGTTGTTAACATTCTTATTAAGATAACCCATAAAGGATCCTCTTGTGTATTTCTATATAAAAAAGCAGCTTAATATTAAAATTATTAATATCTTTCATTATTAAATATTTCCATTGCTAAAACAGTTACACGTACAAGAAAATCCATACAATTTAAAATAATTTCTAAAGTCTGGATAATTACTAAATCAGAGGCATGCATAAAATATTTACATCAAGCTATTAAATCCTCTAGTTGAACTGGGTGGTTCGTTAATAATAATAGTTTTTGACTTCGAATGACTCTGAAGTCAAAAATCATTTACATTTTATGCTCACAGACCACTATTCTTATCGTGTTTCGCAATTATTTGGAGAGAAACGACGGAACATGCCATTGGCAATTCTATACAACGACTTCTAGAAAACGAGTTTTCGTGGTAGTTGGCCTGGCATGGCCTGATCATTATAGCACTCAGATCGTAATCTGCTGGACAAGAGCTCAAATTTCATCAACGAAGACTATCGCCCCTTCATCCGTGTGAGCGTAATAATGTAACGGTTAATCTCATTATTCAATTAGAATTGTATAAGAGTTGGTGATCGATGGTGTTGAACAGTTACTTTCCCTCTAAACTATCACTTATAAATTACAGCTTCAAAGCAAAGATGTCTCTTTAGCATCTCTGCGTGAAATTCAACAAGCAAGCAAATCAATGAAGGAACTCACTGAAGCTCCTAGTTTTCCGTATGTAGCTATGTGTTGTAATGGCTAGGATAGTTTCGAAAACTCTCACCAGCTTCCAATCGTTGCTAATACCTGTTAACACATACAGTATTTCTCAAAAAAATTGGTAAAAACAAACCAAATACTTTATTTTGTGGATTAACCTTAGAGTATTTGTTTTAGATGTATTTTTGTAAATTATCTGCATGTGAAAATTCTAAAACTTACAGTTTACCTTTCTCTTTAAACAAAATAACATTTATTTTTCAACTAACAAAAATATATAAATTAGTTACATGAAAGTAAATATTACATTATTAACCATGCTTTCGGAAACATTAATTTGTTGTATGAATAAAGTATCGTCATTAAATCTTCATTCCTGAATGTTCCCACAAATCTATAAACAGTAATGTTTCTTTCCGTTGTAATTGGTGCTATATTCCGAAAGTTCCCACATTCTGGTGCTCATATGAATTGTGTCTTCATATTATATAAAGTTAAAACGTTACACTTATATATTATTATTATTTTTAAATAAATGTAAACATAGTTTTGCAACAAACAAGTGTGTATATTGTGGACACTGCTTGTATACTCACATATAACAACACACACATTTTGGTAGATTCAATATATTGGAACTCTAATTAATCACAATTGCGGTGTCAACTTTCATCTTTCTCATAGTTTTAGAATATAGCTGATAAGGAGCAAATTTACAAAAAAATATTAAAAAATGGAGACCATTTAGAAGAATAAAAGAAATCGCATGCTTTTATTTCGAATAGTTTGTTTGTTTTGAACTTCGCGCAAAGCTGTATGTGTGCCATCTGCTCTAGTCGTGACTAATTTAGTAGTGTAAGACTCGAGGGAAGACAGCTAGCCATCACCACCATCCGCCAACTATTGGGCTACTCTTTTACCAACGAATAGTGGGATTGACTAACACGAATGAAGAAAATGTGTGGTGAATGACCATTGAACATTATTTAAGCATCCAGATATTTCCTGATACATGTTATCAACACATCACTTGATCTCTTTCAAAGAAGGTAATAATGTTAAACATCTTAAGTACGCCTGTTTTCTAATGAATAATGGCCAACTGGTTGGGTAAAATAAAGATAAATTTTAGCTAGAAATTCCTTCAAATTCATTTGTTTTAATTCAGTATTTTAGAAGAAAACGGAGTTAATAGTAATCCATCCAGAAACAAATATGTATGTGTAAAGTTTATAAAACAAATATCTGTTTATACGTATATAATACGCATGTAAAACCTAACATTTCATATAATACAGAAATGAAACGAATGCGTTTCTGTTCTATGTAATGCAAACAAGCAAAAAGAAGTCCTAGAAAAATGAATTTAATGATAAATAAAACTTATCAGTAATTTAAAGATTGTTTTAAAAGAATAGCATAAAGAAACAGGAATAGCTAATTTGATTTGATATAATGATAAAATTGAAGAGAAGAAATAGGAAGATGTACGTCATAATTATGACATGTCATACATTTGTGACTTTTAGAATAAATCTACTCTTGTTCTGACAGTAGAATTTTCTTAATCAAATGAAATGCAAAACTATCTAATACACATAGATTAACCTTGTAATTAAGGATATCAACTGTCTAATTAAAACAATGTCAAGCCTTTGAATACTTCTTGTGTATTGTGTATTGATTGCCCTTTGTGTCTTGTCGGATTGACTAGAAATTACTTTTCCTTTAGTTATTTTACTTTCTTATAGATACACTATGTTCTCAATAGATTAAAACATAAAATATATGTAAGAAGATATCTACAAGATTAACTTAATGTTTCAAACATATTACTTTAATAGCTTGTTGGTAAAATTACATAATGTTTTCATATTAAGTGGAATATTCATATATACCATAATATTTCTTAAGAGTGCTGAAATATAAATTATCTATATATTTGTCTTTAAATTTTTTATAGTTTAGGGTAACCATTGTCACACAATAACACTTTTGTTGTATAGATCTGAAGTTACTGCATATACATAATCTAGGAACTTTTAAAACTTGGGTTTTAAAACTAATATTATGGAATGTGGTGTTATTTAAGTGTATGAAATATCATTGGTCTACTGAGATAGTTGCGTACCTAAGTTTACGTAAAGGAATATCTTGTGTTTTTAATATGGGTGAAATGTATAAAATGCTTTGGTTATGGCATCTGCTAAGATTGTTACTTACATAAGTTTAGGTGAACGAATTTCTTTGGTGTTATGTAGATCAAAACTATGAAAGGTTTTGGTTAGTGAATCTATTGAGGTTGTTGCTTGTATAAATTTAGGTGAAAGAGTTTTTGCATTTTATAGAGTCTTAAAATTTTACGGTTTATTATATCAATTTGATAAAATTGGAATTTAACAAAAAACAATCCTGAACACATAGAAACATGTGCATCTTTCTTGCATTTCGACGCTTGTGTCAAATTCGTCAAAAGATAAAATTCGTCAAATTTCGTCTTTTTTTCTCCAGAATGTGCGTACGTAATAATAAGTTATCTAAGATTACAATAAAAGTAAATAAAACTGTAGAATCAACCCCAATAATAAGTCTAAAAAGCATTATTTAGGCAAATGATTTGAAGAGTGAAAAAAAAAGAAAAAGAAAATTGAACTACATTGTTAATCGTAGAAATCTGTCTGAGAAAACAAGTGAGCATTTGATCCAATAGTGAAATTTTGGTCTTTGAATTCTAAAAGTACAATAGTTCAAAGTTGAGAAACGTTTTTGTTAATCAGATCCATAGTCATATTTGGAGATATTCTAACAACATTTGACATTTTTTGTATAAATTGAAAATAATGTTACGTAATATTCAAAATATTCTCGTTTAGTGATAATTCACCAGTAATATTTCAGTGTCGTTGTTTTGTCTTTGCGCGTACAGTACGAATTACTTAAATTCACATATTTTGGGTACGTTTTTTCACATTGTCTCGTTTTATAGTTCATATATTATACAACAAAGGTAACGTATGAAATTTTAAAATCAGATAAAAAAATGGAATTTCTGATTTGGTCACGGAAATTATCCTAAAGACATTGAATTAAGCTTTTAAATTCAAATTGAGTGAACAATTCAAAGCAATTAAGAAATACCGAAACATGGCAATAAATTGATATAATTATATTTATAAGAGAAGACAAACTAGAGAGCACTGTTTGCCACAGCAATTTTCGGGAACCTTATTTTTAAAATCTGAAAAAAGCTCGTCAAAAATCTATTTCTTTAGTAATTTTCTGAATAATAAGAAATGTTGTATTTAAAGAAATTAATAGGGCCGATAAATAAACATTCTTAATACATATTCTGACTCTTATTGAGTTTACGTATAATTAATAACTCTTTTCTAAATCTAGCCACACAAAATTAACGTAATCCTCTACGTCTTCTAGCAAATTAGTTTTTCCTAAGCATAATTACTAGTGCAAAGATATTTTAAAATTATATTCCCTGATCATCAAAAAATTTGTTGTTATTAATGATGTTATTATGATTTATCATATTTCATTAATGTTACCTATATAAACAACATTCGCTTGGCAAAATTAGTAAGACATACGAAACACGTTTTTATAATTAACTTAAAAAGTAGCACTATTTAGAATTATTACACAAACGAGCTGTTCGATGTGGAGCATCAAATTTGACGAACGACTAGTTAGTTATTCACTAAAAAAAAAAAGGTTTTATTACGTTTATAATCTTGGTGACTTATTCATGACAAAAACATACTTGTAAACTCACTCTATATAATAAATACACATGACCTGTAGGTTGTGTTTAAAATAACTAGTTAACTATAACATCTTCAGTTCATTTTTCTAAAAATGGTTGCCTGCTTATTAAAAAGTTAATTACAAATACAAATAATTTTAAACAGTTTTGTATCAATTAGTAATTACATTCAATTTATCGCAGTAGGTTACGGATGTGCTTTTTCCAAACCTACTATTATATCTAAACTAATTAATCAATTGCCTATCAAGACTTAAGTGCAGTATTGCATCTGATAAGTCTATCATAGAGAGAAGTGCTAGTGAAAGACACTCTCAGGCATAGGTTGGTCCTGTCCTTCGGAGTTATTAAGCCTAGTTTGATTCTATATGATATTTCTAAATATTCTCCACATCTCGAGATGTAAGATATCTTAAAAAAGAAACAAATAATTCCTGAGCACGAATGGATGGTGGTACGATCTAATTTACTGTGTACCTTCCCTTTGGTCAATAGTTGAAAATTATTTACAACAACAGGGTGCCTTGTAGCTTTACCATAATTATAAATTAATCTCACATTTACATTTACATAAATATGTGGAATTTCTTCTCAACTGTCGTAATAACATTCAAGATTAACTACTTTATATCAAAACGATTTTGGAGTGTCCCCACGTCATGACAGTCCATAATGCTACATAAGATCATAATTGGTCTGATGGCTATACATTTTCTTAGTTTTTGATATGTCAATTTGTACAAGTGTCTTTGAATGCAAGAGACTAATGTTTTCTTTTTGAATGTAACACTTTTCAATGTTATATATATATACACACAATACTTATTTCATATATTGTAACGATGGCGTTTGCATAAAAAAAAATTTTCGCACAATCCCTTTAGGATGGTCCAGCATGGCCAGATGGGTTAAGGCGTTCGACTCGTAATCTGAAGGTTGCGGGGTTCAAATCCTCGTCGCACAAAACGTGCTCTCCCTTTCAGCGGTGGGAGCATTAAAACATGTCGGTCAATCCCACTATTCGTTGGTTACCAACGAATTGTGTGTGGAATAGCACAAGTGTTGGCGGTGGGTGGTGACGACTAGCTGTCTTCCCTCTAGTCTTACACTGCTAAATTAGGGACGGCTAGCGCAGATTGCCCTCGAGTAGCTATGCTCGAAATTCAAAAACAAAAACTTTCGGATAAAGTAGTAAGACTTTTATAGTTACTCTTGATTACATTGAAACCAAATAAATGGGAGTAAAACTATTTTAAAATGAATGTCTTCCGACAAAAGTGTAGAAAATTAATAGCTCATTTAAAAAGAAGGATGTAGTTTTACTAGTCACACTTTTTATTTTACCTTAATGGGCTTCAATTCGTATGAATACTTTTTTCAACTCAGATTCAAGGGCCTTAACAGGTATTAAATAATTTAAAACAGGTCAAATAGCATGGTCTTATAGTCTGAGATACGTTTTAGCGCTGAGAATATAAATTCTGAACATCTGGCTACGTCATCACATTTGATACCGTACTTGTTATTGTTGTACAGATGAAAAACTTATCTCAGAAGAAAAGGTTAGTTTTGTAAATCTAACTAATAGTAAATTAAGCCAAAATTGGTATTAAACTATTTTGAACAATTTTAATGTAATAAATCATAACCTCTTTTTCACCCAGTTTTATAAAAGTTTAGAAAGCTAAATTACTACTTGACTTGTTGTTGTATGCGGCTTAAATAGATAATAAATAATAAATCACTTTGATAACTATTAAAGTGCAAAACTTTACTTATATATATATAATGCTTTAGTGTATCATTTACACGAGTCAAACCCTGAATTCACTGATGCACATTAAACAGTCAAAAGCTTTTCACTTTATACATCTTTTCCATATGGAACCGAATAAAATAATTAAACTAGTATACACCAATGGCTGCACAATGTGTCGAAATTATCATTGCTCTGTTCTAATCTAGTTGAAGACTCTGAAGATTTTCTCATACTGATTAATTATTTCTTTAAGACTTTTTTCAACAACAATACCTCTTGTTATTATATTCGGTAATTCCAGAAACTTAATTCCACTTACGATTGGTCTAAGACTGGAGATAAATATCAATACATATGTCATGAAAGCGCTATTTGAAATTCTCATAAAGCCACATAATGTGTGTTCCATATTTATGAATACCTTCTTGCTTCAAAGTTTCGGCCTGCATGTTTGTACTTTAACAGTCTTTGAAGTGCAGCCAATGGCTTACCTATTCAACGATTTTAAGAGTTGTATATATATTCATATATGTTCATTATACATTAATAACCAATCGTTCTTGGCTCTCTCTTATATATAGCTCTCTAAACCACTGGTGTTCTACAAGATACAAAAAAAAAAAGTTATGGAACCAGGATGCACATGGTTCTACAATAAGTAGTACTCAACGAATTCCTATATTAAATATAAGTTTACAGACGACCATGGATAACACATGAGTTATTTTCAACTTTAAGTATTTCGCATGGAATATAGATGAGGCTAGCAAACATTCTGTTTCTCATTACTTCACTCCTGAACTAAAAAAATCACAAATCCGAAAGAGAACAGATGAATTTTTTACATAATGATAATTAAAAGACAACTTAAAGTGGAGATAAAAACACTGAAGGGTTTGGGTTTGTTGGAGTCTCATAGAGTTAATAAGTAAAATGTTTTTTACATAAATTTATTGATATTAAAATAAAAGTAAAATTATTTGCAGTTGAAAAGAATTTCACATTAAAAATATTTATCAAACACATTTTAAAATAACTCTTATTTTATGACATTAAAACAACACAATTAGAAAAGCAGATGGCATTTAATAGGTTGGTGAACAAACTTTTTTTTTAAGTTTTACCAATACTTGTTGAAGAATTAATAACTTTCATTATTAATAAGAAATATTGATCTCTGTTTTAATTTGCTTTCTTATCACATGAAGACAGCGACTATTTCTTTGAACCAAATATTTTCTTAAAATCATAACTGAAATAGCTCGTCACAACTGTTTCAAACACAATAATACTTTCCTAGAAAATCTAATGGTTAGTTTTCTTGCAAAACCAACGGTTTAGGAATGCGGGCCAAATGAAGCCCTACCTTTGACTAAACAAGAACGTGGACTAAGGAATGCCCTTTATGAAAGTAAGCAACAATGTAGGTCACGTATGGCCCTAACTATAACTAAGTAACAAGGTAGACCTAGTACAGCTTACCCTCTGACTAAGTAATAAAGTAGGTCAAGTAAAGTTCTATTTGTGACTAAACTGCAACGTAGAACGGAAAGGCCTTACCTGTGACTTAGCTATAAGGTACAGGTATTAAGGCCCTACCTGTGACTAAGCAACATTATGAAATCAATATTCTGGAATATTAACGCAACCTAAACGGTAACTGAAGCTATTTTTGTAATATGGTGGTATAAATTATCATAGGTCACCCATTTATTTTATTAAATTAAAGCGTCTTCGGCTGGATAGACTAAACGTTATTGAATCTCGATAGGTTAAGAACGTCCAGTCGTTGTTTTGCATCTAAATGGGACGAGAAAAGGAGTAAAGAAGATGTTAAGTTTGTTGTAGGGATTCTTCCTGGTAAAAATCAGCTGAGTGCTCTAACTACATTTGACAAAATAAATAAACATATATATACAGGGGGTGAGAAAATGTGTTTCCTCTAGAAAGTGTTGTTAATGTGTCATGTCTTTCATTAGATAATAAAAGCCCCCCAGTGGCTCAGCGGTATGTCTGCGGACTTACAACGCTAAAATCCGTGTTCCGATACCCGTGGTAGGCAGAGCACAGATTGCTCATTGTGTAGCTTTGTGCTTAACCCAACTTAAAAAAACAAGATAATAAAAAAAATATCTAAAACTTTATGCTCTTAGAACGCATTCGACAAGACCCGCTCAAATATGATTTCAAATCCTAATTTTAACACTGGCTTTTGAAAATGCTTCGACTTCTCTTGATTTTAGTTAAATATTCTCATAAAAAGTGTTGTACACCTGCTGTAGTTTCTGAGATCTGTTTTATTCCAGTTAGCCTATAAAATGAGCAAACAACGATTAAATATTCAATGTAAACATGTTTCTCATAGAAAGAAAAGGATGGCTGCAAGTGAAAATCAAGGCTGACTCACAAAGGGTACGAGAGGTAAAACAAAAGAAAAGCATAATAAAGTTAAATTGGGTGACATAACAGGTGCCTGGCATGAGAAAGGTGTCATATGCGGAGAGATTAAGATTTTTGGAATTTGTTTCGACTTGAAGAAATAAGAGTTATATGGTTTGTGTTTCTTTATACCAAAGCCACATCTGGCTATTTGCTGAGTCCACCGAAGAGAACCGAAACCCTGACTATAGGGTTGTAAATCTGCAGACTTACCGCTGTACCAACGAGGCGCGAGCTAGAGGGTATTTGACTGAGTTGTCTTGGATTGTAAAAGGAATTGACAATGTGTTCTTAAGACGAATGGTATGGATGTTAGAACTTTAATTAAAATAAAGAAGGAACGTTTCGATCTCCTTGCGTCATCTTCAGGTTAACAAGGAGAGTATGCAAATGACCGTTGCCAAGAACATGTTTTAGGGATGAGAGTGGAAACGGGTACTGAATTGTAGGCGGCGTCGCAGTTAAATGTTAGGTTGTTAGTTAGTATGGGTATAAAGGTTTCCTTTATATTGGTTTAATTTCGGTTTTAGTTGTTGTATAAGTAGGGTTTTTTTATTTTGCGTTTATTTTACTTGTTTCCCTGGGTGGTTTTTTTTATGGTTATGTTGTGTTCAGTTGACTTGCAGTGTTCGAAAACGTGTGAAGGTGACTTTTTATGTTCTTTGATACTGATTTCCATTTTTCTGTTTGTTTCTCTAATATAAAAGTCGTGGCATTTGTTGCATTATATTTTATAAATAATGTTGGTTTTATGTTTGTCAGTGTAGTTTTTAAATAATTCTGTGCTTGGTTTTTGAATAAATTTGGTGTTTACTGACAAGTTGTGTTTTGTTATAAGTATTATTTTTCCAAATGTTAATTACACTACGTAACACAAATTTTGTTCCTGGATAGTATGTGTTATTTCTTATTTGCTTATGTTGTAAAAGTACAAAAAATGGCCATTATTCCTTTCAAACTTTGCTTTTGTGACCTGAGTAATAAAATTTAGAAATTAACCTATTTTTTATGTTAAAACGGGCAAATTTGCACATTTTCATTCACATAAGGTCTGAATAAAACAACATATGAATCAAGATTTGCATGTTTTTATACTAAAGTTATACAAAAATGTTTAGAAGTGAGTAGTTTTTCGAGATTTGCGACTGCAATGTAAATCATGTTTATGTATCAGCCCCCAAATATAGTCTCTCATCATGTTTTCGTTATACTTTCCTTGGTAGCAGCATTCAAAGTCCAGGATATTTTGATGGAAGTACTCGCCTTGCTTTTCTGACTATGATCCCATGCTCTCGAGATGAGCGTCAAGGATATGGACTTTCAGGGACATCCTGCAGCCCATTCTGCCGTAGTTCTTCCCCAGAGCCTCAACCACTTCTACATAATTTTCAATTTTCGGCCTTGTGATTGCCCAAGAAGCCCCGAACCACTGCATCAAAGCTACTCCAAGCTATTTTTTTCCTTCCTACTGAGCTTCTTGGGGAATTCTGTGCATTCCAGGAACTTCTTTATTTGTGGTCCCACAAAAACATCAGCTTTGACCTTTGCCTCAGACAACTTAGGGAAGAAGTCTCGAAGGTACTTGAAGGCTGCAGACTCCTCATCAAGACCTGTGACAAATTGTTTCATAATGCCTAATTTTATATAAAAAAGGCGGGAACAACACCTTCTGTGGGTCTTATAATGCCTAATTTTATATAACAAAGGGGGGAACAACACCTTCTGTAGGTTTCATAATGCATAATTTTATATAACAAAGGGGGGCACAACACCTTCTGTGGGTCTTAAGCGGCTCACTCTTAAGCTTATGCCTCTCCACAGAGAACTCGGTCCGTGGGGCCAGTGCTCCTTTTGTAGTGCGTTGCGGTGTCCCTGCTGTCCCAAAAGGAAACTTGGTAAAGCCTCCTTAGAGACCCATCAGGAATGCCACCATTTTGAAGTCTCCGATAACCTCCCAGCCATACTTATCACACTTCGAGGCTTCTAGCAAAGTCTTGATGCTGTTGTATTCCTCTTTCAGGTGCACCGAATTTCAAAAAGTCTAAAATTTGTATAATATAAAATCTTAATATTCAAGTAAGGAAAAATTGTCCATCTTACCTTCTAGAAGTTTTTTGCAGTGCTCGCAGGTAAAATGAAGTGTTCAGGGTTTGTCTTGAACCCCGACAGACATGCCTGAAATATGTCTTGTAGGCTTCACACATTTTAACAGATGCTGTCACAGAGTTCTTTTTTCGCTCTTGTCTTGATAAACTTGCCACATACATAGCAGAATGCGTCTGGAGGATGCTTGTAGCTTCTTGATGCCATCTTTTATAAAATCAGCTAGGTCTATGTGTTCACTTAGGCAGCTAGAACTAAACTAAAGCGGTGAGCTCCCGTAAATATAATACTTCGGAAGGTTCTAGAAAATTCTCGTAAGTTCTACAACATTCTAGAAAGTTCTTGAAAATTCTTGTCAGTTCGAGAAACTTCTCTTTCAGCTACTCAACACTGAATCTACGTGGAATGTTATGGAAAATGTGAAATTTGAAAATTTCATTACCAAGGTCACAAAATCAAAGTTTGAAGAAAAAAACAGTTATTTTTCATTTACTTTAGACATAAGCAATTGAGAAATAACAATTTTTGCCCAGGAACAAGAAAAAGTAAAAATTTTGTTACATTGTGTTATTTTTTCTCTGGAATCAGAAATATATGGAGTGCAGCAGTGTAAGAACAAACCACTAGAAGTCTTGGTAATGATAACGACTGTAATATAATGTGAGTTAAGAGAGCATGTGAATGTGTAGAAACGAGATTCTTTACTATCATGACTTTTGTCAGTTTTTTATTTTCTTTTACTGTGTCTTTTCTTGTTCTCTAAGTGCTACACATGATACTGTGGTATTTGATCATAGTAAGTGATAGCTCGAAGTGACACTTTGAGTTTCGACGTCCAACCAAGATCACTATTTTAATTGTGAGATCAGACTCATTTTGAAATATTATTTTGTTAAGGAAACAGTACATGTAATTAAACCCTACCTGGATAAAACAGTGATCATTTCAATCATATGTGTTATTGTTTTGTTCATTATTGTAGTTTTTAGTTAAACACTTGTGAATGATTTATTGGTGTTTAATAATTCTATTTTGTCTATAATATAAATTATAATCATATCTGTTTTGTTTTCTGGATGCGGAGCTACACCTTGAGTTCTTTCTGTTGTGCGTGCCCCAAAGAATTTCAGCTTGTAAACTATCAAACCTACCGTTGAGCCACAGCAGAGCAGAGTGACAATAATTTAATAATAAGAACCTTAGAAAGTAGACCGAAGTATATAATAACAATCAGCCACGTTAAATCTGCTGTATGAAGTGCCGACATACATTTCGCCCTATGCCAGAGCTCTCCAAGTAGACTGAATACAGACTTAGGGGTTATTCAATGTGTGTGTGTGTTGCTGTAGCAAAGCTACATCGGGCAATCTACTGAGTCCGCCGAGGGGGATCGAACCCCTGATAAATCCTTAGATTTAGCGCTGTACCAGCGGGGGACGGGGGTTTAGACGCTATTTTTTTAGCAAATTGTTTGACGACATTTTTACGATATGTAATGTATTAATTGTTCAAATGTATTTTATATTTTATTTTATTCATGACAGAGCAAATCTAAATCAATACAATAATTATTGGTAACTTTAGTAGCTATTCATTGTAATACCCTACACTATTAATTATTATTTTCTTAAATTAATTGTTCGTTATTTAGAGGAACTGACGAATTAACAAGCTTGTTTTCTTGATAGACATTTCAGATGATCTGGGAAAATATGCAGTATTATAATCATTATTATTTGAATAGCAGATGATAGTGGTCGAGCACACAAGTGTGAAAAATCAGTGAGGTATACAATTAAATTTCAATATAAATATAACGTCATTGTTTACATAGTATAAATACATAAAGTATTAGAAATTCATAAACAAATATTCTTCATCTTCCACCTTATAGAAGCACGCATAGTAAAACTAAGTGGAGGGCATAAAGAAATATTTTCGGGGAACATTATTGTACCTTCATTTTCTATGTAGATCTCCTGGTGTTTGTGTGGGAAGAAAAACATGTGTCCAAAATGTTTCAGTACATGGTGCAGTACTAATTCGTTCTCATTCGAGGAACATTGAAGGGATACGATTAATGCAGGAGATGGAAATATATAGATTTATGTATCTCGATGTCATTCGTATGACGTGATTTTCAAAAAATCACACATAAGCTTACATGTAGTAATATTTCTTGTAAATGATGGAAGCAGTGACAACTGTGTGGAACTCTCAAATAGTCACTCTAGGATCTCCGTTCTTCGGATGATGGCTTACGTTTGTACAAGATGTGCATATTAAAGAAGACACGCTTGAAAGCTCGTTATGTTATAAGATTTGATATCTTTCAGTAATGATTCTAAAGAAACCTTGGCAAAAAGAAAAATTATACAGAAGTAACACATGATTATCAATTACGGTTTTTTTTAGACTTGCGAGAGTTACGCAAGTTGACAAACATAATCATATTCTCTACAAGTAGATTGTATTTCAAAACATTTTTTGCAGGTTCAAAATTTAATGCTACAAATATAAACCGTTTTCTTACACATCTGTATATAAATGTATATGACTAGCAAAACTGAGCAGAGTGGAAATCATCCTAAACATTATAAAGTATTAATATACTCTCGGGCTCAGATGTATCCATAGTATTTTTGAACTTTAAATAATATCTTAAAGTAAATACGCTCTGGAAGAGAGGAGGGTGATAATCGCCATTCTAAGCAAAGTATATATGCTCAATATAAAATATTTAATTTCTGAAACTCATAGTAATTACAGTGTTAGTGTTTTTAAGGTGCAAGGAATTAATTATATGTCTAATGTTTTGGGTTTTAATAACGATTTTGTTTTTGCTGTCACCAAGGACATATGTTACAACTTAATAGTTTAACCTCAGGATATACAGCTACATGTTTAAATTGTTCCAAGCTAATTGAAGATCCAGATCAATTTTCAGCATTTGTATCCCGACCAACTTATTAGAACGGGATTGTATTCAGAAGAAGAGTTCAAAACCAAACAAGAGCACGTAAAATTAATCAATAAATTATTAAAATGGGAAATTCAAACCAGATTTCCCATTTTATGACTGTTTCCTTGAAAAGCATGGTTAAGCGAGAAATATCAAATTATATTACGTTTTCACAGACAACTAGAAGTGCAGTGAACCCCTAATGAATCCTTTTTCGTCCTGGTTATAATAGAAATCAATATAATACTAGAGTAATATCACATACACATGAAAGAAAATGAAATAATACTCACAAGAAAAACTGGTATACACGAAAATGTGTATTAAAGATAAATTCGAAAATAACTCTGTAAACTTTCAAACTAAGAAAATAATTTATAACGTTATATGGAAAAAAAGATTGGCAAGAATGCGTTAAAATTAATATTAATCTTATAAACACTTCTTAGCTGCAAAGTTTTCTCTACGATAGTAACCACTTAGCCAGAATGTTGACCAGTATTTTACAGTGTCTGTAACAACGTTGCATGTTATAATTATAAGTTTACATAAGGCAGAAATCTCAGGTTTTCTCATGGTGAAGATTTAGTTATTGTTACATTTGTAGCAAAAAAAGAAACAATCACGCATACCATCTCTTTCCCTTTGTTCTAATTTTACTTATAAGAATAAGAGCATAATAGTTTCGAATGCAATAAAAATAGTATATCTTTATTAAGAAAATGACGTAGGTTACCGTTATACAACTATGATACAGTAACATTAAGGTTTAGCTTGCTATAAATTATGTAAAACATTCTTACATTCCTTTGAAATGATGAAGTAAAGTGCATTTACGAGGATCATGTTGATTAATTGCGATATCTGTAATTGTCAATGAAATTATATATCTTTTAATTATGAACAATTTTCAAATAAAGATTTCTGCTGAGTCAACGGTAATATGTACAAGAACTGATCCTTTTTTATGAATTTTGTTTGCTAAATACTTTGTGATCAAATTAATTACCTTTAAACTGTACGATATCGTAACTTATTTTTATCATGATAGTGGCACCAAAATATGTCAAACCTCCTTTTTACAATGACTTTTTAAGGCAAATGGTTCTCTTTTGTAATCAGAGCCTACACTTTGAAAATAAGAGCGTTCTTTCGCTTTCGCAGACTGCTTCTGCCCTAAACATTCTGCTACGAGTGTGTTTTTTTTTCCTTTTCATGGCGAACACCGAATTTTCCCTCCTTTAAAATGTTGTGTTTTTTTTCACATCATACAGTTATAGCTCTAACTATAATTCTACCTGAAATCCTCCCAGTGGCTCAGCGAAAAGTCTGCAGTCTAACAATGCTAAAAATCGCGTTTCAATAGCTGTGGTGTGCAAAGCACAGACAGACCATTATATAGCTTTGAGCTTATTGGTGAACTAAATATGAAGCGCAATGCCATTTTGGATCTTTGAAAATCCTGCTCTATTTAATCCTACTCTATACATTTACTATTAGGTATAATTCAGTATTGTTTTACGATTTATGTTTTTCTGTAAGGTACGTCTCTCAGTGGATCAGCGATGATTTTATGAATTAAAACGCTAAAAATCCGAGGTTCGATTCTACGTGATAGACAAAACACAAATAGGCCACTGTGTAGCTTTGCGCAGAATCAAAACACAAAAAATGTACATTCTTACGTATAAAAGCGCGTTAATCAAATATTATACATTTTTCTGAAGTCAGTTATATCTTCCACGGTGACATTGTTAGTTTTTGAATAAGCTACAAGAGGGCTATCTGCGCTAGTCGTCCCTAATTTAGAAGCGAAAGACTAGAGGGAAGGCAACTAGTCATCACCGTTTTTTGTCAACTCTTAGGCTACTCTTTTACCAACGAACAATGGGATTGACCGTAACTTTATAACGCTCCCAAGTTTGAAAGGCCGAGCATGTTTGGTGTGACGGGATTTGAACTCGTGACCTTTATACTACAAACCAAGCGCCTTAATCATTTGGCCATGCTGGGCCTTCAGAATAACATTAGCCTAATGACTTTACAATTGATTTATTTCAAGAACTGTTGTATAAAATGCGAATCTTTTTTTCTTGCGTCCCTAATGATGATAGAATATTATTTAATCTTGTCTTCCATGAACGTATATGCCTATCTTAATGAACCTGAGTAAACTTCCTTTATTACCTGTTATCAACAATGTTGGGATTCTTTTTAGTAACTCTTAATGACAACCAAAAATACATTACTTTTAATGTTACTTGGGAAATTATTGTTTCCATTATTGAATATGCTAAACAAATTCCATTTTTAACTTGTAACTGATGTTCCATGTGTTGGTATTAAGGATGTAACCATTGTTCCTGCTATTTGTCATTTCAGATGATGTAACTAGAAATCATATTTCTTTTGTAACCTTATGTTCGTGATCCTTGAGATTAGTTGTACAAAGGTAAATATCCGCTGACAATTTAATTTAGCTATAGTCACAAATTGAGTTTATGTAAGCAATCGAAAAATATAGCATAGAAAGGTAATCAATACTGAACATTAAATGTAACATGTCCATATAAATCAGTTATGGTTAAACAAATGCAAATAAACTGGCTTTACTCTGATTGCACCTTAAAATTCTCAGCTTTTGATGTCAGAATATTGCGACAATATTGCCATTTTAGTTAAACTCTAACGTGAAAGCTCCTCGGTGATTCAGTGGAACGTCTGTCTGATCGGTTATAATATCCGATCATATATTTCAGTACCCATGATGGGCAGAGCACAGATAACCTATTGCACAGCTTTAAGTTCAATAACAACAAAAGAACTAAAATGATAACTTACAATATTAGTTGTTTATGTACAGCTTTGTCCTAAATGTTTGTAAATTTCTCTACATTGCTGTTGCTGTCTACATATAGGGAATAGTTGTTTTGTAAATGCCCGAGTAGCAACAGAAAAGGTAACGTGTGATTGGACAAGCATACATAAGTTGTTATTCTGCTCAGTATAAGTTGTTGTGAGCATTTGTTCGTCAAAGCACACATCCAAACCCGTTTTATATAAAAGGATGTGTTTTGGTATAATCCTTTATGAAATAAATTAATGCTTTGTTCAGACAGATTTTCTGTACTTGGTATAAATTCATGCCTTGTCATGTACAAGAATTTATAAAGCATAAAATTGTTCGACTGTCCAGAAATGGTATGACATTGTCAGAAAGGCAGAGTACCCCAGCGTACTGCATCCAGAATATTAAAACGTTAAAGGGTTATAGAAAACGTCGTTCCGAAAAAGTCAACTGGTAGACACCTAAAAATTACTTCATAGATAACTGTGTTTTGATCAAGGTAACACCTCAATGTCGAAAAGTCTTATAACACCTTACAGCACAAATGGTGTGAACTCATGCTTTCCACGGTATCCAGAAGAATAGTGAATGAGAGATTGACTAAATAAGATTATTTTATAAGGGCTATCTGCAAAACATGATATTAACCATAATTCATTTCCATCACCATGTTACTTGCACAAGACAGCATGCTAATTTACAGTTGAGGAGTCTTGTTTTTGAAGATAACAATAGGATTCGTGCTCGTCGTTTACTTGGAGAACATACAAGAAAAGACCGTCTTTCTCACAGGAAACATACAGCAGGTGGTACAGTACATGTTTGGGCAGCTATTCATTATGGTGTAAAAACTGCTTTTCATATATTCCAGAGAAATCTCAATGGTGCTTCCTACAGACATCACAGGAAGTCAGTATTTCTCTCATATGATAGGACAAGGTTTACCAGTAAATTTGTGTTCCAGGATAACGATATCACTGTTCACAGTGCACGTATTGTGCAGGATTATTTCCTACAGGAGGACGTTGCAAGATTACAATAGCCAGCTAACTCCACAGATTGTAATCCCATTGAGAACTGTTGGACAGGACTAAGCCGGAAAATTGCTAATCATATAATCCTAAACCAGCTAATGTAAAAGAGTTGTAGCGTATTCTAGTGATAAGTTAGAATGAAATTACAGTGGATCACATTAATAACTTCATCAACAGCATGCCACGTTGCCTTGCTGAGGTTATTAGATTACAAGAAAGACCATCCAAGTATTGAATGTTTAATATGAATTTATATAAGATTATAGACACTATTTATAACAACTTATTATATTTTTAACATTATATATGTTTTGATAAGAATGTGTTGTGATAGGTGAAATGCTTAATTACACATGAACATCATGAACACTATTTTCAGAACATCTAACATTATACAGCTTACATATGTAGATGTTTAACATGATATTCATTTCTCTGTTTGATAGCGCTAAGTATATTTGTATTCCGTCTTAATAATACTGAATTTATTTGTTCCAAAACATGCAAACATTTTGGTTAAGCCCGTGCTTACTGAAATTTCATTAACAAAAAAATGTTAAATCTAATACCATTCTGTAAACAGAAAAAGACCAGTAGACTATTCTAATTAATCCTACGTTAAATTCATGTTAACATTTTTGTAAATATCTTATGGCAATCTTTTTCTTATAGAGGATGTTATCGAATACTTACATGAGGATTAAAAGACGTATACGCTTACTTTGTTTTCCAGGATGTACATATGATTTTCTTACGGCGTGTTTGAATTAGAATACCAAGTATTCATATTCACTAATTCTGGCAAACTTTATACGATAATAAAATTATTTATTCAAACTACAATCAGCCAGTTATTACTTCTGCCTGTTCCAATTATATTGTTTTAAATAAAATAAATATTATTTACGAAATTTAAAGTATAGAAACGTGGTTTAGAAGTCTATCAATAAATATATATTACCGAATATTTTAGTTTAATCTGATAGATCGAAAATTGACTTTATTTCAATACATTCATGTTGATATTCTGTATCCACAATTTTCAAGAATAATTTATATCCATGATTAACATACTTGGAAAATAAACAAAATATAACAGCATATTTCTTGGAGTCATTTTTTAGTTATTGAAGGCGTTATTGTTGTTCAAAACAGACTGTAGACAAGATGTGTGATTTAACAAAAGAATGAACTCACACCTCAGTTATACATCAAATTCGGTGTCGTTGCAAGTAACAAGAATACTTTGGATTTCCACTTTAAACACGATTTACTTGATATCAATACTTTAGGCAACTCTCAAGAAACGAGCAAGTGCCTCCAAACAGGTCTGTGAATATCTAGTCATACGTCAAACCTGTTACTACTTCTCACTTGTAAGATGTCCTAAAGGCATGACGACATTATATGGATGTGTAGAGACTATGAACATAAACGTTATTATTGAAGAAAATAAGAACATGACAATACTTGCTGTACATAATATTGAGCTTAAATTAAACCTTTTAACCAGTACCATTCAATAACAAGTTCATTTTGTTTACTTGATATATCACGGAAAAGGTATTTTTAGTGGTGATATGTGATTTACCTTTGATAAGTGAAAAATTCTTTGCTAAAATATTAAATCATTCACATGACAATTAAAAACATATGTAATCATCTAGTTTACATAAATATACGTACTCTTTGTAATTTAATATATATTAAATAACTACAATAAATGTTATTTTAGCGTAGTAATAACAATATGTATTATGTTATTAACACTAGCATTAACATAATGTTAATAAATTAATAAATTTTGGTTACGAAGAAATTTTAAAATTTCAGACTCAAAAACATCAATATTAAAGTCATTGGTAACCGAAATAAGAGATAAAGCAGAAAGATCAGTGTACAGTTCTAACTAAGAAAACGACAACAGTAACAAGTGCAAGTTACCAATATGTTATTTGGTGTGATAAAATAATCGCTAATTTAATTCATTTATCAAGTATTCCGTGATATCAAAACAAAATGCTTAAGTTACTCTGACGCCACCTATTATGTATTAGTAGCATTGCTTTAACAATCAGACACTTCTATTTCATGATTTAATAAATAAATAAAATGTTACCCTTCTATTTTATGTATTTAATAAATAAATAAATAACATCTTAATCCGTATTTGTTAAACCTTGAAGAATGTTTCTACATTTTAAACCAGAAACAATATATTTTTGTCACACTTTACTAAACTAACAATTTCAGCACTTTTCTGCGTCTCTACATTACATACAAAAACAATAAGGAGATATATTCAGATAGGCACCTCGAAACATCGATATAAATAATAGAAAAATGAAGAGAAAGATAGCTACACTGATGATAATGTGGAAAATTCAGTGGTATTCTTCCAGTTGAAACGAGAATTCGCAGCTAACAAAGTTTTCCTATGCCTGGAAGTGCATGAACATCAATCATATTAAGCGAAACGAAAAGTATATATACCTATACACGATACACCATACAAAAGAATCATGGAAAGTTACTGCATATTTATGAATTTATTGTAATGAAAGATTTGGGTTTAACGTGTTGTCTCCAGAGTGGCAGGATTTCTTTAACAGCCTTCATTTCTTAAAGAATAAAAAACATTCACTTTCTTAGTTTCAGATTGTTTCATTACAAACTTCCTCCTACTCTCGTCTCTACAAGCCAGGCCCTTCGTCAGATCATGTTTTATTGCAATGTTTCATGTAATATATTCATATAATGCAATTACTAGAAGGAATCAATGTTTACATAATTACGGATATCTAGCTAAACACTGAAATCTTAACTGAGATGACACGGCAACATTGCATCGTTGGGCCTAGATATTGGTATGTATTAGCATTTTACTGGGAGTTTATGTTGTTTTCTTTTGTAATTTAAATAGTCATAGCATGATATTTATAGACATATTACAAAATTTTAAATCTTGTTCGTTCTAAGACTTCTTCTTATTAATGTGTATTACTACAACTTTCACTTTCTCTCTTTGATAAGTTATGTTGAATATAAATGTATCATATCAAATATTTTGTCATTAAAGTTATTATGCTTCTGTGAACTGTTATATAAATTATATTTTTGCGTTTAGTTTTGGTGCATTTGTGTTTTAAACCAAATCTGTTTACTCAGTATAGAATTCTTAAACAACACATACTTAAAATTCTTATTAAATAATGTTATTTCGAAAATGTGGGATAACTTCTCAAATCTTAGATAAATGATAATAAAGAATAAATTGGCACGTCTATTGTTTTTGAGCATAATTATATTGTGACACGGTCTTTACTGCTTGAAAAAAATCATCCGCTAAAAACGTTACAGAAAACAAACAAGAAAATGTTTCCATTTAGACGTGTCAAATTATTATTATTTTTATCTTTTACCAAATATTTTATTCTTGCATCTTGTGGATTAACATTCTTTTGAGAAACGACTTCCCAAAAGTCCATTCCTTGTCAATAAATTTAGTTAAACAACGTAGACATAAAACGCACACTTACGCTTACGTAGGAAGTTCTTGCATAAGTATATTTACTACGTGTAATGATTGTCTAAAATACATTGATTTCTTTTTTCTAAATGCATAAAATAATTATATAAGTATATCTTAAAATAACTTCTTAAAATCAGAAAAGTAATTGGAAAGTGTAATACAAAATATTAATATAATTACCTTTCAGAACATTGAAGAACAACAGCGTCATTAAAACTCCTGAAATCCCACACACCATCTTAGCCTTGGTTTTTAATCACCTTCTTGAAAATAAAATTACGATAAAAATTTCCTGATTGATTACGTTGAGTGAAAGGTTAACCAGTTTCAATCTTTGTTTTCACCTGTAAAATTCATCAACATTCTAGACAGGTATTCTAAAACTTAGAAGTTGAACCTGTTTGTTAGTAATGTATCTCTATAAAATGGAAGACATCTTATTTTCTATTTGACTTCTTTCATTAATCCATTCGCAATATTACTAACGTATTAAAAATGTTTTCATTTGGTTGATTCTCTCTGCACTGTAACTCTGTGCCAATCTCAGTTTTCTTCCCATCTCACTAAGAAACACGGATGAAACTTTATGGTCTAACTACAGTGTAAGAGCTTCTATCTTTTAGCCACCGATAATGTTCGGCGCCGAGTCTGCACAGTGCGAGACTCATTTCCAATTGAAAGCTGTGATGTGTCAGGCGCATGCGCGTAGAGTCAACCTATCCTGATCTAAAGGAACTGAACGTTCGTTGCAGAAAAATAGCATAGTATCTTAATTAACAAAAGCAGGTAAGTAACGGTAAAAGGACGCTATGATATAGAATTATAAAATCATCAACGGGTTTATAGTATCAATGAGTATTTTCTAACTTATTTGAAACATTTAATACAAATCGTATTTCAGTTCACTTGTAATTCATGTGATGTTTACCGAAATGGGAGTTCATACAGAATTTTGTTTCGCAAAATGTACTTGTTGTGCTTAACACCATAAAAGATTCCATGATATAAACTTCAAGAAAAACGGAAAACTCTTATTTACAAGAAAATGGAACACTAATAGATCAAATAATACTGGGGACCGAACAAAATACGTTCACTATAATTAAACTCGAACATAAGAAAACAGAAACACAGTTTTCAATTCATCGAGCACGGGAGATACGCAACTACTTCGTCTCACGCATGTCCTGTCAATGTTTAATGTGAAAACATCAACTGATAATAACTATGAGTAACAATGTTTTGCTATATAGTGGAACATTTAAAATCAGTTTCACTCTGTTGATGAGAAAATTAATCATGGTTAGCAGAAAATATTTTTTTTGTAAATAATGCATGTATATGAATTTCATTAAAGTATTCGCGTCTCCAGAAAATACATTTATGGTCTCTTTGCTTCCTTTTACATTTTGATGTTAAAGAGAGAAAATAAATCAGTAATATTCAATTATTTTACTAATTAAACATCACATGTTATGCACGGCTTCGGAACTAAGGAACATAGAGTTTTAAGCATACTCTGAATATGTATGCTGGTTATATTTAACGTCGGTTATATTTAAAATAATACGTTACTTGATTTTAATATAACTTTTGCAATTTTTTCTTGATCATTAATAAATCATTTTTGTACTCTTCAGAATGTATCATAATTAGTGACCTTTTATAAAATTAAATAATTGAGAAACATGCGATCTACGTAAGTTTAAAATAATTTGAAGAATGTGTTTTTAGTTGGTTTATCACATTAAGTAGGGCCCGGCATGGCCAGGTGGGTTAAGGCGTTCAGCTCGTAATCTGAATGTCGCGAGTTCGAATCCCCGTCGCACCAAACATGCTCGTCCTTTCAGCCGTGGGGACATTATAACGTAACGACCAATCCCACTATTCGTTGGTGAAGGAGTAGCCCAAGATTTGGCGGTGAGTGGTGATGACTAGCTGCCTTCCCTCTAGACTTACACTGCAAAATTAGGGACGTTTAGCGCAGATAGATTTAATGTAGCTTTGCGCGAAATTCAAAAACAAAACAAACTCATTAAGTATACTTTTATAAAGTATACAAACACTTTATATACTTTTACACGTTAGATTATATAAGAATCCATAAATTCTGGTAAAATGGACGATATGTTAAGCCTATGTCTTATCTTAAAATATTAAACTTTTCTATAGATTACTCTACAAATTATATTTTTGTCACACCCTTTTTTTTTTCTTGTTATATGGGGCTACTAACAACACTTACAAATGCAAACTATTTAATTAATAAAACGGTTGTTTCATTTTAATTAGTTAAATGTTGTGTTTCGGTTACACAAAATACTTAAATGAAAAGAAGTGAATAAAGGGCATAATGTTCGAGACATCCATTATTTGTTACAAAAAATATTCCTCATATCGTTTCGATACTCGTGGTGGGCAGAGTACAGATAACCCTTTTTGTAGCTTTCTGCTTAATGCCAAACAACATCAGCAACAAAGTTTCGCCACAATGAAACATAGCAGCTATATGAAGCACTTAATATCAAAGAAAGCCGAAGACGTTATATGATAAAAACATTAACTAACACATTTTCTGTAGTGTAAACAATCTGAATAATTGAAGAAACCGCTTTGTTAGTAAAATATTACTTTGTTTAGATTATTACTCTTTGACGAAAGCAATGCATAAACGGCTCATAAACAAAATTCAGAATCTAATACTATTTCTGAATTGCAAAGTACAAAGAAATTATTAACTTTATTGGTTTTATTGGAACGACTTGATGTCTCAATGGCATTCACATTTTAAATTCCAATTCCAAGAATATAACTAGATACTATTCACTTTAATTTAAATACTGTGATTGTAATTCTGAAAAAGAAAAATTCAATAGCACAAGTTTAAGTCACATAGAAAATTACTCATTCTTTACTAGAAAACGTAATATATATATATCAATGTCTTGTGTTTTGTATAGTTAGGAATTTAGATGTAATTTAAACGCCATACCTACTAATTGAACCTATAAAATGATTTTGAGTACAACTGTATAAAATCGAAAGTATTATGTACTTGTCAAAATCTTACAAACAAAGCACTATGAAAAATTTTAGATATATTGCAAAACTTATTGCTTTACCCATCTTATCGGTTTCCATTATTATATGATTCTCAAACTTCCGAATAACTTAACAAACGTATATTTCGTTACATAGCAATACTCTAGATAATTTATATTATTCAGGATGAGTTTTTTTTTATTTTAAGTGTAAATTATGAGAACATATATATGTGACTTGTTGTCAGCTTCATCTATTAGCGAATCAATTATGTTTAATGACGATGCCACAGGAAACGCCTGTTCTGCTTTTATGTAAAATAGTTATAATTAATCAACGGACGTGCATTTGTTAAATAATTAAGCATCTGCTAGTAGTAATATACATTACTTTATATTAGTATGTTGTCTTCGTGTGTTTGTTATATAGGTACCAATTCAAACATTTAGTGTTTCGATGTATAAGTTAATGTTTGTAAACTACATGGTTGTAACGTCTTCGATTGTAAATTAATCATATTTCACGAAATATGTGACAATACTTGCTATCAGCAAATATAAACAATTCGAAAATTGTAGGAAAAATGAAAATGTGTAATTCTTTATGAATTTTCTGTTCCTCAAGCAGTTGTTAATGTATGTTTTATTAAGGATCTTAATACTTCCTTTCTTATATTTTACGTCGCGTGTCTGAAAGATTTGCCTCAGGTTTTTGCTCTGGATATTCTAGGAGATACAAGGTAGTTAAAAGCCTTAATAAAACTCTAATTTAAATTACATACGCTTTATAACCGAGTAATTAAACATAAGTTTAAAACATATTCGATAATTAATTAGTTTGTGGTCATGTCAATTTTATTATTTATTAATATATTACATAGATACACACGTTGGGATTTTAAAGAATCTACGATACTTACATTATTGTATTTATCTTATTCGAATATTAACTGAATAAAAATTGTATATAACTTATTTTCTTTTTAGTGTGTGAGTATACATGTGTTCTCCTATAGCAAAGCCACATCGGCATATCTGCTGGGTCAAACGAGGGGAATCGAACCCCTGATTTTAGCGTTGTAAATCCATAGAATTACTACTGTGCCAGCGGAGGACTTTATTTTTAGTAATGACCTCGGCTCGTCAGCAGTTTTAGGCACATTTCTAGTAAGCTTTCAAATTATTACCTGAAAGAAAAGTGTTGGTGCATTATATAACTAATCATGTTTCTCACACATCATGATGGTCAATGAAAATTAGCGTGTTATTTGCTTATTTTACAATCTTATGAACCATTGAATGTGTACGAATACTAAGCTTTGATAATTTTCTTCTTATTCTAGAAATATAGCTTTGAAATAAAAATATCTCTATTTTAGTTAATATTTTTAAGAAATATTGATAAGGCTGTGAAATATTCGTGAATAAGTGAAGAAACATAAGAACTTTAGAATGCATAGTTTTGGCTATTCGTGCTTTTCAAAAACATTTTAAGAAATGCTGTTTTATATTTTATTGTTGTTACACTCGTAAGTAAAATTTATAATAATTCTAATGAATCAATCAAAAGTCACAGATATATTATTATCTTAAAGCATATTTTAGTTGGGCATGGCATGGCCAAGTGCGTAAGGCGTGCGACTCGTAATCCGAGGGTCGCGGGTTCCAAGACAAACAAACAAACAATCTTTTAGCTAATTAGGACATTGGAGAAAATTAGTTTCCAACTGCATTTATTTATGTATTTGATGAATTTGACATTTTCTCAACACCGTATATGTTCTGGCTTGATAATTCATTCAATATATAACTTTGGCTTCGGTTATCAAATAAACATTGTAACAAATTTATTGTTTTAACTATTTTTTAAATGGCACTTATAAAAAAATCAAAATGAAACAAAGTTTTGATAAAAAAGTATTTGCTGGTACGTTATTCTAAAGTGACTTAAATCTACTAATCTATTACAGAATTTTTTGCCTCAATAAATACAAACTTGGACTCGGCAAACCACAAGTGCCGTTAAATGGTGGAAACTGTTCAGATCAATTAATGTATATTCTTCGAGAAATATGGACTATATTTTATTCACATATATCAACAGGAGATTACAAGTGGCAAAAGAGGTATTCAACTTTTATATATATATATATATATACCTTCTTCTAACGATTTGTTTGTTTGTTTGTTTTTTGGAATTTCGCACAAAGCTACTCGAGGGCTATCTGTGCTAGCCGTCCCTAATTTAGCAGTGTAAGACTAGAGAGAAGGCAACTAGTCATCACCACCCACCGCCAACTCTTGGGCTACTCTTTTACCAACGAATAGTGGGATTGACCGTCACATTATACGCTCCCACGGCTGGGAGGGCGAGCATGTTTGGTGGAATGGTGATTCGAACCCGCGACCCTCGGATTACGGGTCGAATACCTTAACTACCTGGCCAATATTCTTGGTTTAAGAAGATAAACATAAATATTTACCATAACTTCCGCCACACATTTTGTAATATTTATATATTACATATATAGTTTTTCATTTTTATGAACTATGCATTCTTTCAGACTTAGGTTTAATGCAAATTAGGTTGTTCACATGATGTGTCGGATGATCTCTGTATATGTATAAATGGCTGGGACAGACACTTTTGAAGTCAGACGTACAATTATATCATTCAAAAGAAGCAATGATAGGATGTATATACCTAATATTCCACAGTGGCTAGCCGAGACAGTTCATTGGTAGGGTGCTTCAAGACATTTGTTATTCAAATTTACTGACAAAGGGAAAAGTTGAATATAACATCTATGTTGGGGAATTGTAGCCCTAAATATGCAATGATGGAAAGAGGAAAAACGCGATTACATATTACGGTAAAGTCCAATTATCACCAAACAATACATCAGCTAAAAGAGATTCTTTCTTGGGCAATCCACACCTATCCCCAGCCGTATCTTTAGAAGAACATGACAATAAATGAACCTAAAGGATGTTACACCATTGCATTAACCAAAAGAAACATTTTTTTAGTGTTGTAAAGACCATAAACAGATTAAAAAATAATGACCCATCAAAGGTGGTGTGGTACCATGAATTACGCAATATCTCTTTATACACATTTGGGATAGAAAGTAGATTTTTGAAGAAAACACAAAAAAAGGATAACATTCTCACTTCTACGATTCTAGCTGTTTGGGTAAAGCCATTGACGATTGACTCCCATCAATAGACTAACTGAATGACACAGTTTACCTTAGCATAATTTCTAACCAAATGATTCAAAGATGCTTAATTTGTACAATAAGATTTCTGTTCACTAACCCCAAATTCTGCGTTTATGTATTAACGGAAACTTTAAACATCACTACAATCTCTGGATCTCTTTCCAACTGAACTTATGTGATGAAATGTCATCACTATCATACGCCTACTACTTGTCTGCGATGTACAATTATCATTAACTATATAGGTTAGCAATAGGTATACATTTACAATAAAGATTTTTCATTACCCATTCAACCCGTCTTCAAACTTTAAGTAGCACCGAAAATTTGGCAGTTACATCGTTATAAACGTATGTTTTTATGGCTTGCATATACAATAGTGACTACATTTATATTCGTAGAAGATAAATCTGAAACACTTCTGTGAATAAAATTAGTGTAGAATGTAGAACTGGGAGTCAAACATTTTCGTTTCTGAAAAAAACGTTAATTTTTTTATTATGTATTGACTTGACGTAGGTGTTTTCTTATAGCGAAGTCACATCAGGCTATCTGCTGAGTCCACCGTGGAGAATCGAACCCCCGATTTTAGCGTTGTAAATCTATAGACTTATCGCTGTACCGGGAGGGGACTTGACGTACTAAAATACAACTTTATTAAATTATTTCACTGTTCATTTAAAGATATGAATAAATAACATTAATAAATTAGGAACAAATATAAATGTTCTTGCTTATGAATTAAGTTTTAATATAACTCATAAAAGTATGTGTTTTAATCCAAATTAAATTAGTAACAATAAACTTTTTATAACGGTGATTCAACTCTGAGAAAAGCATCGACTTGGCAACATTAATCAGTTTGATATAATCTTATTTTCAGTTTCAATTAAGATATGAAATTAGTTTTCCTCAGAAATTTTGATTTAACAATAAAATTATCACTAGCCAAGATAATTCAAATAAGTTATATCAATTTTTAAAGTTCATCACATCAGGGACAACTAAGCTATACTTTAACATATTTGCTACCTATTGATCTAGATATCTCACTTTTTTATATAGAAATGCAGAGATGAAATTCTACGAGATACTTTAATGGAAATTGCACGCAGAGACATCCCTGTGAGGTTTCAAGTAGAAACTTTTCCTTTATAATTAACCTAAATTATATCTGTATCTTTAAAAAACAACTATCTTTAGTCACGAATATAACGTTCCTTGTCTGACATGTACGAAATTAAAAACATAATCTTTCCTATATGTGTTTAATAGGAAGAACTTAATATTTTTACAAATCTTCTAGCTATATAATTCATGAATCACCTGATAACGAAATTACGACAGACACTTTTATCACTAAACTATATATTTATTTTTTTTGTATTGTATGTTTTCATTTGTTGTAGAAGTAATATTTTATAAAGGATTTGAAAAGAAACTTGCGCCTTGCTCAGAAAACAGATTTCCAAAATTAGTTACATGAAGTTCATAGATAATAAATTATAGATAGTCATGCACGTTCCACGCTGGGTTAGCGGCAAGTTTACGAATGTTAAAATCCGAAGCTCGATTCACGTGCTGGACATATTTTAGATAGCACATTGTGTAGTTTACACTAAGAAAACGAAGACAACCCCATACGGAAGAATATAAAATCATTTCAAGATAAATGAGTTCAATTTGTTTAGTTTCAAAAACCAAAACTTGCTTTCGTTATAAATTGTTACGATTTGTGCTAAATAAATAAACTGAGTTTCTACCAGTCAGATTTTTAAGTGTGTAGAGATTAGACGTTCCATACTATTCGCACATGAAATTGATCGAGTTTCTTTTGAAGTTGTATCAGATATGTCTCCCGTTTGTGTTATTCAAAGGCTGAAAACTTCAGATGAATCAAGAAAATAATTAGAATCTTTCATGGTTGCGTTAGGTGTACTAATATAAAACAAAAAATGAGACAAAGTGTAAGGACACGTGAATTCTAATAGAAACAAACGTTAAACCTTGTTTGAAGATAATTATGTTTACCTAGTAAGACAGAGTCATTGAAAATTTGTCAAATGTTAAATTATATGTTGTGCTTTTATCGATGTTTGAAGAACAATAATTGAATTGCTAATTTTTTCATAAGTATCAAATATTTAAGAACTGTTGCTAGTAACACTAACTTGAGACCTGGCATAGCCAGATGGTTAGGACTCGCAACCACGGGATCGAATCCCCGTCACACTAAACATATTCGTTCTTTTAGCTAGCCATATGAGCGTTATAAAAGAACGGTCAATCTCACTATTTAATGGCAAAATAGTAGCCCAAGAGTTGACGTTAGGTCGTAATGACCATCCTTCTTCCCTATAGTCTAACATTGCTAAATTAGGGACGACTAGTGCAGATAGGCCGCGTGTAATTTTGTGCGAAATTAAAAAGAAGACTTATTTTGCCATAAAATTAGTCCTTAGTAATTATAACAAAATTAATAACTTATTGAAAATGTATATATTTGCGAACAACAGTAACAAGGTTTCTCCTCAATGTTATTGTATTTTAACTTTCGCTAACATTGGGAACTACGAAAAGAAAAACATAAAAAGTTATTTAGAAACCACCAAGTGAAACTTACTCAAAGTCCGGTTAACACTAGTGTGGTAAGTTGAGAATAATATAACAAAAAGAAAATCTCTTTGAAACAAGTGATTATTTTCAAGTCTGTAGCAGAAGGAAAAAGAAGATGAGAATTGTTAAAGGTGAATTTAATCCCTGAACTGTGTTAAAGAAAACAAAACTTTATAACTATTCTAGAAGGAGATTCTCAAAAGAACCGATTTTTCAAGGTTTGTGCAATACTCTTTATGAGAAAGATCTTGCATGGTTTTCTGTTTGCAGAGTCCTTACTAAACATTTTCGTACATTTTATGAAGTCAAATGTTGTTTCAGATATTTCTGCGACCAATTGTTTCAGGATCGTTATACTCCAAGTAGAGGCGTGTTGATGCGAAGTAAGAATTATCACACGTTTTTATATTATCTATAAAATCATATCTAAAGAATAATATATTTCATACTTCTAGCAGAGTATTGTTAATAATATTTCTCAATCGTGAAGGGCAAGTAATTCATATTATCAACCTTGCAGAAGTTGTAAATAAAAATGATGAGTGATAAATCCAGTCTCACCTCAAACTTCATTTATGTATATGTATTTTTTAATGTAGACAGCTTGTAAATAATTTTATCAGAATTTACACTCGTTTCGTAATCTGAGGGTCGCTGGTTTGAATCCTCATCACACCAAACATGCTTGTCCTTGTAGCCGTGGGGGCGTTATAATGTGACGGTCAATCTTACTATTCGTGGGCTAAAGAGTAACCCAAGAGTTGGTGGTGGGTGGTGATAACTAACTGCCTTCCCTCTAGTCTCACATTGCTAAATTGCGGACGGCTAGCGCAGATAGTCCTTGTGTAGCTTTGCACGAACTTCAAACCAAAACCAAACCAAATCAGAATTTAGCTAACTTCTCCAACAGTGTTTGTACTACAGAAACGACTTTAGCTTGTTTTAACTTCCGTCATGGCATGTCGTTTTCATATGAAGAGCTGAAGGAAATAAATATTTTAAATTAAAATTTAAGAAATAGAAACTGTAATTGCAGTTTGATAAGGGTTAAGAGCCTGCCTCATAATTCTAACTATTAATATAAACCAAATAATTCATCATAATATATCTAAAACAAAAGTAATCAGAAATTAATTAATAATTTAAAAGAATCAATTATTTTAATATTTCCATCAATCAAATATGTTTTTCTAAATGTTACAAAATTCAAGATATTCAAAATGTACGTGTCAAATATTTCTGTAATTAAGATATTAGTAAATAGTTTCTTATTGGAATAATTAGTCAACTAATTTGTTTGTTTTATGACGAGAAACCAACTTGAAGTAAAAATGCATCTCAAGACAGCTGGTATGGGTTTTAAAACTATTATTGAAATAGAGAACAACGTTTCAACCTTCTTTGTTAACCTGAATATGACATAAGAAGGTTATAATGTTGTTCTATATTTTATTTTAATAAAAGTTTTGATACCCATACCAGCCCTCTTGTGATACATTGTTTGTTTTTTGTTTTTCTTCTTTCGTTGTTGCTGCTTATCACCAAGGGTCATCTGCGTTGTTCCCATCACCCGATAGTTATTACTTAGCTTATCCCATAATAATTTCTCATATGAAAACTAGGCCACATTACAGTATGATCTACTGTATGATTTGTACCCTGGTGTTGGGTGTTTGTATTGCGATTGAGACTTTATTTTGCTATACATTTACCGTTAATTACATTGTGTCTATGGATTGAACACGTTGCATAAGACTTGTGCTATACTAACTTTCGATGTATTATTTTTTTACTTTTACTTTTCCTAAATATATGCACTACATACACGGAAACTCCCACTTCAAATCATTTTTAAGGAAAGTTACTTGATTCTTTTGTGAAACCTCTTAAAAGCAACCAATTTTGCTCTTTTAGTTATATCGTTAAAAACTTAGACGTACATATACAATTAGGTTTAACGAGACTTCAATAGAAAACAATATTAAAAATGGTCATCAAAACTTTAATATCGTGGGCAGATTTTATTAAAGTGCTGCAGCGGTCATCTGTCAAACTTATTTTCCATTGAGTCCTTTGACATTCCTGACGAACTCTTTGTGAATTATTTGATAGGGAACTTCAGATGTAAAAATAGAAAAAAAAAATCTTCTGAGTGGATAAAAAAAATTTCGTTATGCATGATATTTGTATCAAAAACCTTTGACGAATTATAAAAACGAATAATTAATGACATTTAATTTCATAAATAATATATTTTTTCTTCTTCGTAAAGTACTTTTTGCTTCAGTGATCCTTATTAAATTAACTGAGGAAACGAGAAATGAATGATATATATACAATATTTGCAGCCGGAAAATGTTAATTGAGAGGAAAATTACTTTTTTCTCGAAGTTACTTTTTACAATGCACTTCGCTAATACCAATGACTATTTTCAAAGTTATTTATAAGTGCATGAAGCAAAATTTATTAACACTTTGCTTTCTGTTTACCTTGAAAAGATATACATGAAATAGAAATTTATGATGTAAGGTAATGAAAAAATCATGTGTCCGTTTTAAATAATCACCAGATTTATGCATTGTTAGTTAATATTCAACAAAGTTTATTTCCACACAACTTAACAAAATACAAAATACCAGTTTGTACTTCAAGCATTCTGGTCTTCATTCTTCTTAAACCAAAACAAAGTCATGTTTACATATTCGTCTCTCTTTACAAAACAAAATAACTTAATGTATATTATCAAGTTTAAGTGCAAATCACTTTATATTTGTTTGTAGTAAAGTACAAACTACATAAAGGGTTATCTGTGTTTCTCCCGCCACTTGTACTGAAACCCGGTTTCTGGTATTGGAAGTCAGTGGACATACCACTGTGCCACTAGGGAGGATTTATTTGTTTGTTTGAAATTTCGCACAAAGCTACGCGAGGGCTATCTGCGCTAGCCGTCCCTAATTCAGCAGTGCAATACTTGAAGGAAGGCGGTTAGTCATCACCACCCAACGGCAACTCTTGTGCTTTTCTTTTACCAGCGAGTAGTAGAATTGACTGTAACATATTAACGCCCCCACATGTGAAGGACACGTGACAGGAATTCTAACCCACATACCTTAGATTGCGAGACGAGTGCTATAACCACCTGGCCATCTCGGATCCCACTAAAGGAAGTCAGATTTTGTGCTTATTACTTTGTCATAGAAAATCTTACGAACCCCCTTGAGAAAATCTTGGAAAATTTTGCAAAACAATAAAGATTGTAATAATCTTGTAAACAACACTTCAACAACTGTTTCGAGCTAAGAATTACGATTACCGCAAATTAGTAATTTATAATTAGTTGCTATTGATAAAATATAATTATTTCCTGATATGTTTACGAAAAGTGCTTCAATTATTGAATTTTGTACAATATATGAAAAGTGATATTAGTAAAACGAATGTCATTTCTACCAAATGAAATATCTTAAACTTATAATATGTACTTACCTGTCCTTAATCAATTAATCAGATTTAGACAAAATGAGCACCGCCTTACGTTAAAAACATCGCTTCTGTATTCTTAACCAACATTTAATATTAATTTTTTCTACATACTTATGAAAGCCACGAGAAGCAGAAGGCTTTAGTTTCCAGTAGCAAGAGAATAGTTTTCACTTCTGATTATTCTGCACTTATATATCATTCACGTGATTTACAGTCTATCGCAGTACAAATATATTTAGTAATTGGATTTCCCCATGCCATGTATTCTTTTAATTCCGCTTTGTTTTTGCCGAAGTACGTCTCAAAATGCAATTATGTTTGAAGGAACTGTAACTTAACCTCTGTATACTGCAAGCTAAAATGTGTCTCACTGATGCGTTCTTACCTCTTTATGTGTAACACAAATTTGTTCTTTTTCATGCTTGTATTAGAAACAGAATCTATGGAAATGCTAAAATAAGGCTTAAAGGCAGCCTCAAAGAGTAAAAACCTCGAAATATGACAATACAGTCTCACCGATATCAATTTCTAGTAGCACAAAAGCTCAGTTGTTGCCTTTTAACGTATTTGTAATTTCTGAATAGACGCAAACATTCCGTAAGGAAACTGGTTTCTGGTCGTAGGAATTCAATAGAAATCTGATTTCAGATCTAGCGACCCAGTTTCAAATCTATGCAATATCAAAATATTCTTCGCATTTTAATCTGTGTATGAGTTATGAGAGTGACAGTATATCGCTTAACATGGATGGTGAGATTTAGGATGATTTAAACTAACTAATTCCTCTGTCCAGCAGTTCAAAAACAGACCGCAGCAGACAACATTATTAGCTTTGCACAAATAACAAAGTAATTTTTATTTTCGTGTATACACTTTAGCAACTTAATTTTATAATTCAAAATTCAAATTTTAAAGTCAAGCCATAAATCTCAGACCGCTGAAAACCCGGTTCAATGCTCGTATTGGGCACAGCACAAATATCCAGTTGTGTAGCTTGATTCTAAATAAGTAACTTAAAAATTATACAATCCTAGTAAATAATTGTGATTAAATAAATAAATATGACTTATATAAAGAGATGTCATTAAAATAATAACAAACTTACTAATTAAATTTACGCTGTGTCTGCAGTTTAATTTTAAGATTAATGTGTTACTGGATAATTAAAAAAAAACACCCATTTTGTTTCCTCACTGATTTCGTACAGAACAGCAAACAGCATACATTTCAAACAGTCATCAAGATTATTATGAATCGTATTTTGTAAAATAATAAATTGATTAACGTATGTAGTAACCTTGTAACATATTTGAATATATTTCGAATTGTTAAAATAGCAGTAAGGTCACGAAATCATCAAGAACACACTTTCTTCTGCAATGGTTGCTTCACAGCCTGGTTGATAAATGCGACGAAAAAAACAGCGTTACATTTCTTCTAAAAACACTGTAAACTTGTTACCTAATTTAAGACAATGTTTTGTATAATATCAAGGATTTGGTCAATGTTGTGAAAATTCCGACTTGACATGGTCTGGTGGTTAAGGCGCTCGATTCGGAATTGGTTTGTTTGTTTGTTTTGAATTTCGCGTTAGCCGTCCCTAATTTAGTAGTGTAAGACTAGAAGGAGGGCAGCTAGTCACCACCACCCACCGCCAACTCTTGAGCTACTCTTTTATCAACAAATAGTGGGATTGATCGTAATAATATAACGCTCCACGGCTGAAAGGGCCAGCATATTTGGTGTAACGGGGATTCCAACCCGCAACCCTCGGATTACGAGTCGAACGCCTTAACCCACCTGGCCATGTCGGGCCGATCCGGAATTGGAGGGTCACGAGTTCGGAACTTCGTAATCTAACATACTCGCCTTTTCAGCTTTGTAAGCATTATAAAGTTACGGTCAATCCTACTATTCATTGGTAGAAAGATACCCCATGAGTAAGCGATGGGTGATGTTGAGTAGCTTCATTCATTCTAGTCTATCACGGTCATATTAGGGACGATTGGCACAGATATCTTTAGAGTTGCTTTGGGCAAAATTCCAAACAAACCACTAAGTTTCATGGTATTAAATTTAATATCTGATCATTTCTTATTTTTTTAAGTTGTCGTGTAAGATGTCCTGAACCTCTAACCTTAAGATTTCAAGAAATATGCGATACTTATTTCTGTTAATAAAATAAAATTATTTTTAATCTACGTATCTGTTAAAATGTCTACATAATTCACATGTCGTTTTCAAATGGTTAGATATAATTTATTTTATTCAGTTAAGAAAACATAATATTAGTGCTTGTTAAAGAGTCCAAAGTGAAATAAAGGAAAACAACATGATTTTCTCAATAGTGTTCAATTATCGTGTACTTCAGAGAAATTTTAGGATGTCTCTGATTAGTATTAATTTGTACCTTAAATAATTATTCGTTCGTACTCCATCATAATCCTGGTGAAATACTGATGAAGACCTAAGAATATAATTAATGCTCATTATTTAGGTGATGGTATGCATGTCTAAGAAAGAAAAAGGTAGCTACGTGTTCAGCCAAACAGACAGGGACCACAGCACATAGTGCCTATTATAAACGGATATGCTTTTCAATGTCAGTCACAGAAATAAGAATGTTCAGGCAAACACACGTAAATTTCATGCAAATATTTATTTTTAACAATATTTCAGTGATCTAAACACAATATGAAAAAATCAAGAACAGTCGTTACTTAGCTTTAAGACAACTCCAGTTTAATTACAGTAGAAAACGGAAATAGATAAAGTAACGTGTGGTAAGAATAAAAAACAACATTTGTTGACTACGAGGAGATTATAAAAAAAAACTTTAACTAAACTCATGATTACATCAATTTTGGATATCATTGAGGCAATAGCAACGTATCTAAGAAGAAATTAATATATATACAATCAAGAAAATATATCTTTTATTGTAGTTGATATGAAGATGTAAAGTTTGTTATATTATAAATATTTTATTAGTCCAAAGAAAAGGGACTAAAATAACGAAACATGTTTTATTAACATGAATGTTTTTGTATATTTTGACTAGGTAGTCACCAATTTTACTCTTTCGGGTTAAACATCAAAAAACAAATAGAGTTAGACAGACTTACAAAATATACCTCTCTAAACCAGACGAGCCAGTATATTGGTTCTGTCCCCTTTCGATTAAAACCTCTATAGACTAGGGCACCAAAAATATGAATTACCAAACATGAAGTTAAGCCTAACTTGCACTTGTTAATCACGTGAAGTATAGCTTTATAATTTTCCTTAATTTTTGGCAATAAAATTTCATTTATTATTTCTGTAAGTGTTATAATTTTTAGCTAAACAGGTCTTAAATTGGTAGTCCAGAGGTCCTATTATTTACTTCAATCTGTTATGCCTCAGCAATAAGCTGAATTCATAAAATTGTCAACCAAACTCTTGTGCGAGTAATATTCTACAGTTAAAACATGACATCGTGTGTTCTTTGTACTTTAACTGTCTACATATTTTATAAAATAAGTTAATTTCCTTTTAGATTCTCCCCAGCTAACTGTTCTATATTTGATAATTTCATTATGATAGTATTTTTCATTTAGTTTTGAATTTAGGTGGATGTTCTTTGTTATTATTTTTCAAACAAAAATGTGTAAATTCGTTTGTCATTTTGATCAAACCCTACATCGCAGTGATTGAAAAATCCTAGGGATTAAAATTATTGTGAAGTTTGTCTAATATATATGGGTTTGTTTATTGTTAAGCACAAATCTATATAATGAGGTGGCTATACTCGATGTTGTAGTATTTAAGCCCTCAAACCTACTACTGAACCTCTATGAAACTGACTATATCTATCTCATTAACAGTGGAAAATTTTTAGGATACAGGCATTCAAAGTATCATTTTGGTTTATGTCCTTTCAATTCTTTTTGTTATACCATTTTCTCTTATATTTTATAAAATGAATGTTTTATCTTAAAATAAATTGTTTGACATGAAAATGCTTATTCAACCAAAAGTTTATGCTAAGGCTACGTTTAGAACATATGCATTCTAATTACTATATATCAGGTCATCCCACAAGTAATGTCCGAATATTTAATACAGAAAGTGCTTCATCAGTACAAGTAGTGCGTGTATAAAAATGTTCAGAAAAATAAAAGAAACTAACTCAACTCTACTTCTTCGGACCATTAACCAAATAAACCCTTATGGAGATGGATGTGTCTGAGGAGCACATTAGGTATATAATGCTTTATGCATTTAAAAAAAGGCAATAGTGCAGAAGAAACTACACGAAACATTCAAGGTGTTTATGGTGCGGAGTCTCTCAATGAAAGAAAATGTCGAAGGCAGTTTCAGAAGTTCAGCTCAGGTGACTACAGCTTAAGTGATGCGCCACGTTCAGGTCGTCCTGTTGAGTTTAATGATGAATTGCTACTGGCTGCACTTCATAAAGACTGTGCCGTAACAGTTGAAGAACTAATACATAAGCTAAATTCAACCCATTAAACAGTTTACTGTCATCTGCAACAGCTTGTAAAGGTGTCAAAACTTGGAAAATGATTTCCCATGATTTGACAGAAGCCAACTTTAGAGCAAGAGAGGACACTTGTACTTCTCTGCACTCTCGTGAACGTAACCTTTTTTGGACAGGCTAGTGAGTGGAGATGAAAAATGGATATATTATACAAATATTAAGCGCCGCAGACAATGGCTCAGTGCAGGTAAACTGGCTAAAGTACAGCCCAAAATGGATCTCCACCTTGGAAAGTTTTGTTAAGCGTTTAGTGGGATATTGTTGGTGTGATTTAGTTTGAGTTAATGCCACTCAATGTAACGATTACATCAGACTTTTATTGTCAGTAGTTAGAACGCTTGAATGTTTCACTGAAAGAAAAGAGACATGCTTTGATCAATTGTAAAGGTGTTGTGTTACACCAGGATAATGCACTGCCCCATACAGCAAGTATTACATCTGCAAAGACTGAAGAGCTAAACTGGGAAAAAACTTCCAAATTGTCCTTATTTTTCAGACCTTGCTCTATCTGATTATCATATATTCCAAAGTTTATAGAATTTTCTTGATGGAAAAGAGCTTCGAACACATGAAGATGTCAAAACTACCCTCTCTACGTTATTTTCCTCCAAACATCAAGAAATTTATAGAAGTAACATTCAGAAGTTTGTGAATTGTTGGCAGAAAGTAATTAATAATAATGGAACTTATATTATTTATTAAATAACATTAAAAACTTTTAAAATATTTTATCTTTTTCTAACCTAAAATCGGACATTCCTTCAGAGATGACGTGATATATATATATATTAAAGAATATTTATGCTGAACAGTCAAGTAAAATAAAATCAAAAGGAAGGACTGCGTTAAAAACAGCAAACCCACACCAGGTAGCGAAGGGTGATATAGATGTGAGACGTAGTGGGATTGAGAACCCACGTCTCGCTCTTCTAATTTCTCTTTCTTTGATTGTCTTATTATTCTCCATGTCAGACTAACGAACAAAGGTTAAGACTAATAGACGTTGTATACTCACCGCAATGTTGGTCCTACTTCTACAGTCACCTCCAAAACCTAGTTACATTTTATATCTCACATTATATCCTGTACTCTAGGGATCATTACGATTGGTGCACCGTTTTTTATTTTTATGTTAGCTTGTTTTTGCTTATAACAAATTATATATACATATTAGTGAAATTAGATAATAACATTTAAATGAAGTTGAATAAGTAAACAAAATCAAGAGGAAGGACTGCGTTAAAATAAAAAAAAACACAGCCTCTATTTAATTATATATTAACCATAAATTTTAAGCCAAAACAAAACACATTAAAATTAAACAAAATATGCTGCATTTAAAACAAAAACATCCTAAGGTACAAGCTACAACGTGATATTATAAAATGTATCGTAGGTTTTTGAAGTGACTGCGAAAAATAGGATACAAATTGCGGTGGGTATACACTGTCTATCAGTCTTAACTTCCTATTCGCTAGTCTCCTTATAAGAATATTAGAAATTAGGAGAGCGAGATGTGGGTGCTCAAGCCCACAATGTCCCACATTTATATCACCCTTCACTTTCTGCAAACAGTTGTGAGAAAATGACTGTTCTCCCGAATTAAAATAATGCTAAGAAAAATAACGATAAAAAGATGAAAAAATGTACTACAATTTGGGGGTAAGTAAGATGAAACTTACCTCTTGAAGTTAGCATTTCTGTTCCCTGTATGGTAGTGGCACTAATTAACATGACATCAGTACACTAAGTTTACTGTGATTGTCGTGCTTTCATATACAGCATAAGGTGTACATCAGCATGAAGCCAAGTTCTTAAATTAACTTATTTTTAACTTAAAATAATTATTAGTACTTTCCAGTAAAATTTCTCTGATTTTTATTTCTATGTATTTTTTAGTACATTTTGAATTTATCACGAAATAATTTAATAATTTTATTTAAAGTTTCGTTATTAATTCCATCAGTTATTAGTTTTTGTATCAGTATTTCAACATTCCTGATAAAGTATTGTAATTTATTACAAATGTTATAATATCTGAATGACTGCAAAGTTATAATGTTTATAACAGAAGGGAATGACATATTAAAATTTAAGAAGGGTAAACAATAAATTGCAAAGTCAAAATATTTTCTTTTGTCAACAAATATTTATTTTGATGTCATTTTTATCAATTACTTTAATTTCCTACAACGCTAAAGTCAGGGGTTCGATTCCTCTCGGTGGGCTGAGCAGATAGCCCTTCGTGGCTTTGCTATAAGAAAACAAACACACACACACACACACTTTAATTTCCGAATCTAAATAATGTGTGTCTGTATTAGAAATTGAAGTATATTCAATTTCTAATTCTGCTGGATAAATGGTGTGAATAACATTATATATTTCAGAATTATTTATGTTAATTAAATCATCTATATACAAGTAATACTTTATTTTCCTTATTTCTTATTTTATCTTATTTTTTATTTTTGTTATATATTTTTATTTTTATCTTTTTCTTAGTATTAATTTAACTTGGGAGAGCGTTTACCTTCCAATAACTGTCATCAGGCAGTGAAGAGTAATATAGATGTGGGACGTTGTGGGCTTGAGGACCCACATCTCGCTCTCATAATTTCTAATCTTATAATGAGACTAGCGAATTGGATGTTAAGACTGATAGACAGTGTATACCCACCGCAATGTGGATCTTACTTCCGAAATCACCTTCAAAACCTACGATATATTTTATAATCCCACGTTGAAGCTTGTACTCTAGGAATTTTTTATTAAAAGTGGAGCGTATTTTGTTTAATTTTAATGTGTTTTGTTTTGGTTAAAAATTTATGGTTCTATATATACATATATATTGTCTGTAATATATATTTCTTTGACAAAACAATTAATAAGTTTAATCACTTTTGCAAATTGTTATATTTCATTTATAATTAAAATGTTTTCCCTTTGTATATTAACTTAGAATGTATAATAGCTCTCTAAATATTTGATTTTCACTGAAAAATGTATAAAACAAAAAAATCAGAATGCGTATGCTGAGCTGTTTAACGAATTTTAAAGAAGTTAACAAAAGTAAATGCTTCCTAGATATTGTCTTTACTGCTCATTAAATTTAGAAAATCTAAAGTAATTACGTTTAATCTGATAATTTATGAAACAATGGTCTGTTATACAAAAACATCTTCAACCTATTGTTTTGATGAACGGCCCAGCATGGCCAGATGGTTAAGGCACTGTACACGTAATATGAGGGTCGCAAGTTCCAATCCTCATCGCAAAAACATGCTTGCCCTTTCAGCCGTTGGGAGCGTTATAATGGTACGGTTAATTCCACTATTTGTTGGTAAAAGAGTAGCCCAAGAGTTGGCGGTTGATGGTGATGACTAGCTGTCTTCCTCTAGTCTTACACTGCTAAATTAGGAACGGATAGCGCAGGTAGCCCTCGTGTAGCTTTGTACGCAATTTAAACAAAACCAAATCAGAATTTAACTTCTCCAACAGTGTTTCTACCACAGAAACGACTTTAGCCTGTTTTAACTTTCGTCATGGTGTTTCGTTTTCATATGAAGAGCTGAAGAAAAATAAATATTTTAAAATAAAATTTAAGAAATACAAACTGTAGCTGCAGGTTGAGAAGGGTTAGGAGCCTGCCTCATAATTCTGAGTATTAATATAAACCAAATAATTTATCATAATATATTTAAACAAAAGTGATTAGAAATTCATTAATCATTTAAAAGATTCAATTATTTGAATTAATCAAATGTGTTTTCCTAAATGTTACAAAATTCAAGATATTCGCAAGAAATAATTGACATACGATTTTATTGTTTGTTTGTTTGTTTGTTTGGGAATTTCGCACAAAGCTACACGAGGGCTATCTGTGCTAGCCGTCCCTAATTTAGCAGTGTAAGACTAGAGGGAAGGCAGCTAGTCATCACCACCCACCGCCAACTCTTGGGCTACTCTTTTACCAACGAATAGTGGGATTGACCGTCACATTATACACCCCCACGGCTGGGAGGGCGAGCATGTTTAGCGCGACGCGGGCGCGAACCCGCGACCCTCGGATTACGAGTCGCACGCCTTACGCGCTAGGCCATGCCGGGCCCATACGATTTTAATATGTCACAGTTTTCTCAAAGATTTGTGTGTTTGTTTTTATTTCGCGCAAAGCTACTCGAGGGCTATCTGCGCTAGCCGTCCCTAATTTAGCAGTGTAAGACTAGAGGGAAGGCAGCTAGTCATCACCACCCATTGCCAACTCTTGGGCTACTCTTTTACCAACGAATATTGGGATTGAACATTATAACGCCTCCATGGCTGAAAAGGCTAGCATGTTTGATGCGACCGGGATTCGAACCCGCAACTTTCAGATTACGAGTCGAACGCCTTAACCCATCTGGCCATGCCAGGCCGTTTCCTCAATGAACATTATATATATGCGTTCGAATTAAATTAAACAATATGAATACGTTGTTAATGAGTCCAAGTAAAGAAATCACATTAAGTTTTTAAACCCATATTGCTAATAAATTTTACTTAATTTAGATGTGTTAATAACATACGATATATAAAAGTAAACTGTTTTTAGTTTCATTTATAGAAGAAAGTATTTCTATATATACTTATTATAAGCTGCGTCATTTTCATTTATTTCGAAACGCGAGAGAGTAGATTTATTGTTTGGTATCTATATTATTTTAATTTAAGGAAGACCTACGTAGTTGTTTAGTAATTATAACGTAGGTAAACTAATATGTGTTAACCCTTACGTTAAAATACTTTAAAACTATTTCTCGATGAAGGTTCCGTTAAGAAATGTATTTTAATGTAGAAGCGAAATATGTACCCTGTCTGTGAAAATACTTATTGAATCGATGAAGAACATATTAAGTTTATAACCTACATTCTAATGAACCACTGTAAAAACAGAAGAAAGATGAATACTATATCCCCTATAGAATGAAATTAAAGTGTGAATTACACCTGGTTTATTTCTTATTCAACTGTACTATGATCAGTCGCTAGAACATCTGAGACTCTGGTGTTTTGATGATTACAGATATAAGTATATTTTTCTCTGTATTAACAGAGTGAGACAATACCCAATATCGAAAATCTAAAGACAACGATTTAAGTGCACAAAATAACACATACATAAAGGGTAAGTAAAATTTTATTAACAGAAATCGTGAATATATTTATATATAAATAAACTGGGAGTTTATATAAATGAGAAGGTTATTAAACAATCGTTTCTCAAATTTTGTATAAAACTACTCAAACAGTCCCTAGCTTAGAAGTGGTACACGATAGTTAATCAACTCATTGGTTACTCAAATGATGTTTGAACGTCACTCTTGTAATGTGCTCACAGCCCCAAAATGAGAGCACGACTTTTATTTTTTTGGTAGAAACATAGCGAGAACTACGTATCTACAGTCCGACACGACAAGCAGTGGGCCATTATTAAACGAAAAATAAACCTTGGGAAAATACTTAACCCAATGAAAAGAGCAATGTACGTATCTAATTAAAACAAACATTTTGCTAAATGAATTATTTCTATTCAATTAACCTCTTTTAGCAAAATCAAATATCAAAATCAAGCTTACAAATAACTAAGGCTTATCGTATTAAACGCTTGTTTAAGAGAGAAGGAATTTCGAAACTATGTAGTTTATATATATATATATATATATAAACAAGGTGGAAAAGAAAGGTTGCATGAGAACAGGATTTCATTGATAGGTGTCTCTGTATGCCTGATAGATTTCAAAAATAAAGGTATTGTTAAATTAACATAAAGGTTGAATACCTTATATTTAAACGATTTTGGAGTCTCACTATGTGGTGACAGTCTGTGTTGCTACGCTCTATCCAACGATTATACATTTTGATAATATTTCTGTGTTATAGTTTTTGTATCACAAAGTTTCATTATTCAGACACCATGCTCATTATGTTAGTCTTCAGTGTTTGATTTCCATAGCTTATCTGGTGTTGGAGGACGTTTCCCAAACTCAATATTTGTAACACAATTTCACTATCACATCCAAGGAGAGTGTAAAATGTAAACACATAGTCATCGTAATTACCCATATAACTAAATATTTTTCTTATTTCACTGGATTTTATCTGATACGTAAAGCATCTACCAAAAATAAGAACAGAATGTTAAAATTACGTTTGTCTGTGATGGTTTTATTGTCATGAATTGTTTACATGTTTTACAGTAATTCCTATATGCTGAATCTGAAACTGATATTACTTTTTCTCCACCACTTACAGATTTTGCACAAAACTCTATAAATGAATCATTTTCATTGAAATCGAGTCACATTTTGTTAAGCTCAAAATGTTGACAACCACTGGCTATATATTTCTCTAGACCAGTCGCGACGTGAGAGTCATACCGATTGTTCTATAACACAAATATAACAATAAGAATTTTTTATTGTAATAAAAATAATAGTAATTTGACCTGGATAAGAGTTTTCTTCCCGATTTATGAAAACAAAACATTGCTTGATAAAAACATAAATATTATTTTGGAAATCTGCGTAGATGAATCACTGAAAATCCGTTACTATAACCAAAACAACTTTTATGAAGTTTAAGTTCGTAGGCCTGTGTTATCTATTGGCATAGAGAATACATTAATATCAAATGTTGCCAAATAATCAAATAATATTTTTGTATGTAAGTCTTCATTTAAATACTTGTTGAGAAATTTATTTGGGTTGTATACGAGGTTTCGACCTTCTTTCAAGTTCTTCATTTAAAGGTTTTCATTTAATCAGTAAATCCTCGTACGATCACATTGCAAATCGAGTAAAACCCAAATTATTCTGGAGGAAATATATTTATTTTATGAATGAAAACTTGTACAGCGTAGTTTGTTTGAAGGTAAGCACAAAGCTACACAATGGGCTATGCGCGCTATGCCCATCACGGTTATCAAAACCCAGTTTCTAGCGTTGTAAGTCTGCAGACTTACCACTGAGTAGCAATTTGTATAGACGATTTCTTGAAAAGTAATAATGGTTTCCTCTCTTTAACCTTTAAAATACTGACTATTCTATATTTTTCACTACATGTGGGGCCCAACCGATCCAAATTCACTAATACATAATGAATATGACATGCTTAATTTAATACATAATGTTATTTAGAATCACTAAACTTTAAAATTTGATTTAGAAGAAAAATTGAAAATGAAAACAGTATGATAACATAAAATGCAATATATATACCTACATATACCTTATAGTGTTCTGTAGATAGAAAGTTTTAGTAATTTTTACAACCATCCTGTAATTTTTGTCCATTTCTAGAAGGAAAAATTTTTAACTAGCGCGATTTTTTTTGTGATACCCTTTCCCGACTTTTGCAATTAATGTTGTATTTCATTACGCTTTATGTGTAAATAATCCTTTTCATAGCATCTGCAGAAACAAGTGTCTATTACATAAACTTACTCTATTTCAACCGAGTCGATAAATCTATAAAACAAAAGCATTTAGGCAATATACATTAAAAAGGTGTAGAAAGCGTGTGAAAATAAACATCTGTTTTCTTCGTAAGTATCCCATAAAGCAATGATCGGTAGTACCTATTCTCCTTTTGGTGGTGTTGTAATATCAAAGTATCATTTTTATTTTTCTTAGACAACATGATATCGAGATATTGAATACACTGAAATGAAATATACTTTAGAACCTGGCACAGTATTTTAACGAAAACAATTTCATATTGCATTTCAACAATATTTCTACATTTTGTAATATATATTGTTAGTTGAATGCACTGCTTTATTCGGAGACTTCGAACTTTAAAAAAAAAATTATTACAAGTATGTTCTGTGCAACCGTCTTTTTTCTTGGTTTCATTCACTTGGTCGTCCTTTTTCCTCTTCCCTTAAACGCTTATGTATTATAAACAGAATAAGTTATCAACAAAACAAGCCAAAGGTTTAATACAATTATCTTCACATACGTTGCTTGGTATAGAAAGTAATTAACTTCTCAAATATAGTAGACATAGGATATTTGTGTTTAAATGCATTTTAATCCAGCTTGGAGTGTATTTGTACTTCTATTCAAATATTTTGGTAGGTGTGGTTGGTTTAAATTTCGCGCAAAGCTACACGAGGGCTACCTGCGCTTGTCTTACCTAATTTATCAGTGTAAGACTAGAGGGAAGACAGCTAGTTATCACCACCCACCGCCAACTCTTCGGCTACTCTTCGGCCAACGAATAATGAGATTGGTTGTCACAATTTCCCAGGGCTGAAAGGGCGAGCATGTTTGGTGTGACGGAGATACGAACTCGCAACCCTCAGATTACGTGTCGAGCGCCTTTACCAACTGGCGATGCTGGGCGACTTTGGAAGAAACAATTAAGGTATCCATATTCGCATACAATATCATAGTATTCGTATTCGCTGACAGATTTAGTGAATACTTTATAATTTAAAACTAAATGTGAACTATTTTAATCATCTAACTTCTCAACTGTCATTATTACATCCTCAGCACCTTAAATCAGGTTAATACTCTCCAATCACGTTGATGTTGTTGTATTACGTGGTTATTAATCCACTCAGTTCACTTGAGAGAATTTGTAATACTACTAAACTGTCTTTAGTGGAACATGAACACTTCATAATTCCTGATGATATATGTAGCTACATGAAGAAAAATTATAGACATTGTGAGCGAACTATTTATACTTTAGGATAAAATACTTTTAACTTGTTGACACATCTCAAGGTAGCCTTTTTTATTATTTTTGTTAATATGAACTATGTTCTATGTAAATTATACAACAAAATATAGGTAAGCTAAACTGATGATGCGTATTAAAGTACATTTTCTGTTAATATTTATTAATGTGACATTATATGTTTCTGTTATTATAAACTATATTCTACAGTATGTAACTCATATATATATTTATTATGATATTCTTTACTATTTTTTGTTATTATAAACTGTATCCTATAATAAATGACTCGTATACGCTTTTGTATCATGAGGCAAAAAACAAAAGTCTACAGCTGGCTTGGATACTTCCTCTCAGGTGTAGCAATCTACTGTAGAGAATCAACTAAGTATAAGTCTACACATCCTTGTAAGAACCACATCATTGGCAGACTCATCAACTATATTGCTAGTACACTGCGCCTCTTCTCAATGGTGGATTCAAAAGATTTTCAAGATCTAAGGACAGCTATTGATTCTCGTTGTAGTATCCCAGTCACAAGCATTTGCCGCAAACTTCGATTGAAAGAAATTCTGATGAAATCCAAAAAGAAATCATCTCTCTACTACAACATGTATGCAACATCAATGTTACTGTGGATATCTGCAATAGTAGTCAAACTCACAACTTTCTTGCAGTCAGTGATAATTTTATACTTCACTGGAAAATGCAAGCAGTCATACTGGTATGGTGGCGTTCCAAAAACTGGAAAATGCAAGCAGTCATACTGGTATGGTGGCGTTCCAAAAACTGGAAAATGCAAGCAGTCATACTGGTATGGTGGCGTTCCAAAAACTGGAAAATGCAAGCAGTCATACTGGTATGGTGGCGTTCTGGTAAAAACTGGAAAATGCAAGCAGTCATACTGGTATGGTGGCGTTCCAAAAACTGGAAAATGCAAGCAGTCATACTGGTATGGTGGGGTTCCAAAAACTGGAAAATGCAAGCAGTCATACTGGTATGGTGGCGTTCCAAAAACTGGAAAATGCAAGCAGTCATACTGGTATGGTGGCGTTCCAAAAACTGGAAAATGCAAGCAGTCATACTGGTATGGTGGCGTTCCAAAACTGGAAAATGCAAGCAGTTATACATTTTATTCGACATTTTCCTGCTCTTCCCGCACGTTGCAGCCTGTGACCAGGGATGGCATGAAATAAACTGTATCACTGCTAAGAAAGAAAGTGATGAAGTAATTCAAATGTATCAATGATTACTTCAGAGTCGAGATCTCAACCGAATTCAGCAGATCTGGACTTGATAGATTAAAAACTTAACAAATCAAAAATTACTTCCAAAGAAACTCTATGAAAATGCATTGGAAACATTAAACGTAAAAATCTAAAGAACACTTTGATTAAATGTATTGCAACAATGTTGAAGAAATATCTTCAGTTATTAAAGCAAATGGGAGACGCACAAAAGATTAACTGTTTACTGAACTCGAGTACCTTCACTGAGTTTTTGTTGTACTCAACATGAAGAATAATAACATTTTAATGTCTCTCCTGTGGTTTACCTTCCATTGTTCTTTAAAAGTAGCCTGATTTTTACTTTGTTCTAACACTTTTGAACAGTACTGTAACATTTCGTCATTATTTAAAAATTTTAATGACTGTGGAATTTCAATTGCAAAAACATGATAAATAAACAAGATGTTTAAAGTAAATATATATACAATTTTTGTAATCATAATTCGGTTTTAGCTACTTAAATTGTGTATCTCCAATGTCTGTTATTGTAAATTCTTGTATATAATGTTGAATTTTGTTCTTATCTTGATTTTTATAAATAAAATGTTTAATCCTACTTTTATTTTATAACATTGCCAAATTGAAAGTCACGAATGTGAAAAACGTCTTAATTATATTAATGTAAAATATTTCGTTATCTGTTTGTTTAGAATGAAGCACAAAGCTACACAATGAGCTATCTGTGCTCTGTCCATCACTGGTATTGAAACCCCGTGTTTTGTGTATAAGTCCGCAGACATACCACTGTGCCACATTTCGTTATCTCACATAACACTAAATTCGATAAAATTACATTTTACTAGATAAATTTAAATGACCAGATGAGCATTATTTAACTGTTTAATTATTAATTTTAGATTGTTTCTACAACACTTATATAATGACAATTTTATAATAGATTTTGAAAACATTATTGACTCGAAATATTATCTTAGTGTGAATTAAGTTCACAAAACATTCTATAATATGTTTTATACGGTTCATTTTGATTTTTCAAATTTATGCTGTGTATTCGTAGCTTTTTATTATATCGTTATATTTCAGGTTACATTCTAAAAATGATTAATTTTACCAGAGAACAGCAATAATTAAAATAAGTACTAATAAAAAAAGACTCAAATTTAGCACTATTTCAGCAGCTCGCCAAAATTTTAATATCTTATATCACAGCTTACAGCTAGATACCAGTAGTTTAAGGACTATTTCCTGCCCATTTTATGTACTATGCTTAAGATTACTGACGTGTCTCCTAATTTCATAGGCTTATCTAGAGCAAACATAAATTTTGCTGTAGAATTATTTGCAATCATTATTTAAGAGAAAGGAGGCCTAGCATGGCCAGGTGATTAAGGCGTGCGAGTCATAATCCGAGGGTCGCAGGTTCGCATCTCCGTCGCACCAAACATGCTCGCCTTTTCAGTCGTCGGGGCGTTATAATGTCAATCCCACTATTCGTTGGTAAACGAGTACCCTAAGAGTTGGCGGTGGGTGATGATGACTAGTTGCCTTCCCTCTAATCTTACACAGCTAAATTAGGGACGGCTAGCGCAGATAGCCCTCGAGTAGCTTTGCGCAAAGTTAAAAAACAAACGAACAAACAAACAGTAATATGTATCAAATAGAATATTATTTTGTTTGATACTCATGACTGTAACATCTTCCTGATAATTAACCATTTTAAAATTGTTCAATGTTCTTATTCAATTATTTCGTTAAGGGTTTACAGAATAGTTATTTTACAATATCTTCCATGTGGCTAGTGAGAAACAAAGAATAGTCTTGCCTTTATTATTGTGTTACCTGAGTATTTGAGTTTCAATTTGTTTCAGTCCTGTTTGCCTTTCGTCGAATTCCATAAATTTAATATCAATAACGTGATGTCGTATTGTGTAGTGCCAGTAGCATTTTTTTTAGTTATAGTGGATAATTTGAATAGTAAATGTGTTTTGTTGAGTTAACTTTCTAAGTACGATCTGAAAATGTTGGTTTATTATACATATTTTAGACTGAAAATGTTTTGTTGCACATAATTATTTTGATTTCTGTTTTCAATCTACTTTCCAACAAAGACTGGTATTGCCTACTGATTGAGAGGCTGGGGTGAGGATCAGAAGTTCTGAAGGCACTGTCTAGTTAAATAAGAATTAAATATGTTACATGATACGCATGTGCTATATAAATGAATATTGTGAAGATATTAATAGAACACTTCTAAGCAGACCATTATGATAGATTTTCGAAGTTTTTATCTATTATCCTGTCATCCAGTAAAATAGTAAATATAAAAAGTGGTTGAGAGGTCCACAGTTGAAACTTTTGATACAGGGACAAAAGTTATAACGCTTTCATTTATTGAATAAGTACTCTTCTATACATATAACCGTCCCCCGCTGGTACAACGGTATGTTTACGGATTTACAACGCTAAAATTAGTGGTTCGATTCTGCTCCGTGGGCTCAGCAGATAGCCCGATGTGACTTTGCTATAAGAAAACACATACACATGTATATAACGGACGCATCATATATAATTAAAAATAAAAAAACGTAAACATTAAAACCACACGAAGTGTAATACAGCTACGTGACGAAACGTTGTTTTATTGCAGTGTAGTTGCTTCGTTCCCGTTCTAACTACTTACATTTTAAACACTTTCCAACTTAAGAAAGCTAGCATTACTGGATTACGTTTAATTAAAATTAAGCTAAAATAATCATTAAGTAATTAACGTTAATGTATAAAATATTCTTTGGTGTAAAGAATAATTCCTGTAATGTAATACCTGCCTTAAATAAGATTATTATATTCCCTCTATATTTGTTTGTTTGTTTGTTTTAATTTCGCACAAAGATACTCGAGGGCTATCTGTGCTAACCGTCCCTAATTTAGCAGTGTAAGACTAGAGGGAAGGCAGCTAGTCATCACCACCCACCGCCAACTCGTGAGCTACTCTTTTGCCAACGAATAGTGGGATTGACCGTCACTTATAACACCCCCACGGCTGAAAGGGCGAGCATGTTTAGCGCGACAGGGATGCAAACCCGCGACCCTCATATTACGAGTCGCACGCTTTAACACGCTTGGCCATGCCAGGTTTCCTCTACATTTAGATGACTGAGCAAAGAATCAATCAAGTACTTCGAATTAAGACATATTGCATTGTTCTAAAATGCAAAATAAGCTAGTTGCTCGTTAAATACGTACCTAAGAGACAGAACATTGCAATTAGCGTCATTTAACTAAATAGTTATTTTTGATTAATTTAAAATTTAATTATATTTATGCCTATCCATTGACCTCAAGATATAAAGATTGCATCAGTATCAGTCAAAAGAGGTTGACATTCATGTTTATAAGAAAATAATAACCTCATCTGATTTTTATTGTAACTTTCTTTGATATCCTGTTTCATATATATATATATATCTTAACATTATTCATCATAATTTTACTAATGAGAAATGAGAGACAGAGCTTTTGTTAGACTAGTATCTACGAAATAAATACCTTGCCATAATATTATTTAATTTTCAAAAGCTAACAATACAAAATTAATCTTGTTTCCATGATGTGACTTAAAAGAAAAATAAAAAGATCACGAGAAAATATTTGTAGTTAATTTTACTTGCTTCTCTCCGGAGTGAAATACTTGCGTAAATGGGAAAACCAGACAGGGAAAGGATTGTTGAAAGAAGGAACCAGTCACTACACCTACGTGTGTTCATGACGTGGATTTAATGAATACAGCGTCCCTTTGAGATTACTGAATTGACAAATTGCGAATGTAAGCTTTCGCTTTCCGTACGTCAACAAAGTACGTTGACGTAATAAGTGGTTCTTTACTCCAGGTTCTCCTTCGTGTCACAACTCCTTCTGAATAACAAAAACACAAATTCCACGTTATACTAATTTACTTTTACGTAAAAACTATTTTTGTATAAACCTTCCTATTTCAATGAGTTACACCCAGTTAAGCCTAATAACATCTAAAAGGGCCTCATGCCTTTGTACAAACCACAGGTTTCGGCACTAAATAATTTTCATCTTAATTTGTCAATTATGACTGTATTTCTTGTTTGGTAAGTCTAATAGAAAACAAGAAGTTCTCTTGATCGGTCGGGCATAAATGTATTTCAAGTGTAGTTGGTCTGATTGAAAAATTCCATCATCTTGATCAACCACTCATGATTGTATTCTATCTTCAGTATGACTGGTTTGAAAAGTAAATCCTTTTGTCTGTCTTTCATGACAGTAGGTCTGATTGAAAACTTCAAATCTCTTGAGCAGTCACTCGGAATTGTGCTTCGTGTCGAATATGTTTGATTGAAAATTATTAACGGTATAAGTTCATCAATAAATCACAATCCTATTGACCTATCATTTATGACTAAACTTTATGTTCGTAAGTATAATTCAATAAAACACAATCCTATTGACCTGTCATACATGACAATACTTCATGTTTGTAAGTATAATTCAATGAAACACAATCCTATTCACCTGTTATATATGGCAGTACTTCATGTTTGTAAGTATAATTCAATGAAACACAATCCTATTCACCTGTCATACATGACAATACTTCATGTTTGTAAGTATAATTCAATGAAACACAATCCTATTCACCTGTTATATATGGCAGTACTTCATGTTTGTAAGTATAATTCAATGAAACACAATCCTATTCACCTGTCATACATGACAATACTTCATGTTTGTAAGTATAATTCAATGAAACACAATCCTATTCACCTGTCATACATGACAATACTTCATGTTTGTAAGTATAATTCAATGAAACACAATCCTATTCACCTGTTATATATGGCAGTACTTCATGTTTGTAAGTATAATTCAATAAAACACAATCCTCTTCATATTTCACTCTTGACTGTATGTTAGTTTAGTAGGCTTAATTCAATCAAAACTCGTTCTCTTAATATGTCACCCGTAAATAATTGTTTCAGGAACTCTGCTTTGGTGAAATACATGTTATGTTGGATGTTTAAGTTTCATATTTTAAATCGTTTTTACGAAGTGGTTCCTTGACAGGAAGACTAGATATAGCCCTATTCTTCTGAAATATAGAAAGGTTAATCCAGATAGTAATAAAGAGATTTTACAAATCAATAATATTGTGTTCCTAATCCGATCCTCAAACATCTGATTTCTAAATCATTTAATAAGTCCGATAATACTTATAATTGTTTTATTTATTCTAGTTTACATCATATATCAGTTGTGGTTCATGAAGATCACGGCATTATTAACGAGGTCCAAATCATTACTACAGTTTTCATAAAAGCTGGTCGGTATGATGAGCCCTGGTACTGGACCAAAGAATTCCTTGGCGTCAAAGAAACACACGTTATAATATGCCAAACACAATACTTTTGCTGTGAATTGAAATCCTATAATGATATAGCAAATAATTAAAATACTAATTACTTCAGTACTAGCTAATACATGCGTCAGCTCAGATCTCAACATGTTGAATTCCAGCGTTATATATATTTTTTATGTTTGGCTGTAAGTGACACCAAATATCAATTTGAAATTTAAGAGAATCACTTTCTCGTTTCAACAATCTTGATTTAAACCTAAATGTTGGGTTTCATCTTTATTATCTATATTCAAATTGTCCCACTGGTGAAGCAACGAGAAATTTTTGAATTTGAAACTCTCCATCCAGGTGTTCAATTCTCTTCGATGGACACAGCAGATACCATGATGTGTCTTTGTTATAGGCCCGGCATGGCCAAGTGTTGAAGTCACTCGAATCGTAACCTGAGGGTCGCGGGTTTGAATCCCTGTCACACCAAACATGCCCACCCTTTCAGCCGTGGGAGCGTTATAATGTTACGATCAATCCCACTATTCGTTGATAAAAAGTAGCCCAAGAGTTGGCGGTGGGTGGTGATGACTAGCTGCTTTCCCTCTAGTCTTACACTCCTAAATTAATGACGGCTAGCGCCGATAGCCTCCGTGTAGCTTTGCGTGAAATTCAAACCATCAGAGTATTTATTATAACAAAATAGACACACCACTGAAATTAATATTTACTTCGCTTAAGAATATAAAGAATAAATGTTCTTATAAAATAATTTAGGTGCTTTACTTTTTAAGTTTTTTTCTTCTACTTTATGCCCGGCATGGCCAGACTAGTTAGGTGCTCGATCGTAAGCTGAGGATCGCGGATTTGAATCCCGTCACACCAAACATGCTTACTTTTTTAGCCGTGGGTATGTTATAATGTGCATATAGTTCTTGTGTTGCTTTGCGTGAAATTCAAAACAAACCAACAAAACCAAACCAATAGTTGAAACGCTGAGAATATTCAAATAGTCACTCACAATATATTACCAAAAACAACGACCTTCATGTTTTAGCTTGTTAAGCAAACTTTTATCTTGCTTTCATGTAATCACAAATGTACTGAATACGTATAGTAAAAATATGTTTCAAAAATACAAAAAATAAAATGTCTCTCATACTGGACATTTCACGTAACTTGCAGTTGCACTTGAATTTAATATAATTTTCTCTCAATGATAGTAACACATCATTGTAAAAAAATATTTTACGACATTCCCGTGGATGTTTTTAAAGAATATGGTAGAATAAAAAAAAAAAATATGGGTACAAGAATATGGTTTCATACTCACGTTTTCCTCAGCACGTCTTTTATCCTAAATACTTTGCTGTATTATAATCCCCATTTGTAGTTCATCTTCAAATAGTTAAATCTCATGAATAGATTGGTCGCGCCACCATCCGTATAGCATTTTAACTTTCAAACGGCGTCTGTTATCGATTGATGCTGCTACCTACAACATTCCCGCTGTTTAAAAGTTAAAGACTTAAGCATTTTTCTCTAAAAGAAACTATGTTAGACAGTTTCATAAGTGGACATTCAAGACGTATGCCTGGAAAACCAACACATCCCCAGTTTATTCTTAAAAGTTGTTTGCATATTACCTTATTAAACAGGTTAAACTACAATAACAGTATCATTTAAAAACTCAAACATTCCACTTGAAACTAAAGAGTGTTACAAACTGATGACCAAGAACAATACAATAAAACCAACCCCATGAACTTGATCTTTCCACTTTAAAATAAAGCAGCACACACGCATGTTAGGGTTATTTCATGAAAACCAACCTTTCTCTTCTCTATATGACTTTTACTTTTGGGCATTCTCAAGTAAAGAGATAAACATAGACAATCTTAAGTGGGAAGCTAATATCAAGCTGGCAGTGAGTTAATGATGTTTGAGAAACTGGGACTGAGTCGTTTCAATGTGGGAAGTGACGAGTATCTGAAATTAATTATAAATATCTAAGAAAACAAAACAAAGCCAGATGAATTGGTTCATTACGAGGAAGAAAATAATAACAATGTGCTTACTAACACAGTAGAATCATGTTTATTTGACTGACTACAAATAGTCTGACAACTAGAACAAGGCTATTTCAACTACTAAGAATCAAGCAGCATAAACACACACCCAATGAAAGAGTAAAAAAATCGGTGTTTCTATAACTCTAACCACTCAAACAGAAAACTGCAAAATGACCTTTCCGTTCTCATGAGAAAGTTGAGCTAGCAACATGTGAAGACCACCTTTCATTGATTTTCAGTCCATCAATGACATAAGAGCATAAAAGTAATTTAAGGGCAATGTCTTATGGAGGAATGCTGCAATATGAAGGTACAGGTTTACAGTGGTAAAAAACACAAATATTTCAAGCAATAAAAATTTATTATAGAAATAATGTTATAGGACATTTAGTCGTCATGATAGTCACGGTTACCATGCTTTTGTCTTTTTTTCCTCTTCAGCTTATAATATGTGTGTGCGTATTTTCGTATTGCAAAGCCACATCGGACTATCTGCTGATTCAAAAACAACGTGTATGAAGTATTTTAGTTTTAAAATTAACGATATAACTAATTTCTAAAGGACTTTTACATTAAATAAATGAATTACGAACTTACTTGAAGTGACACAGAGAAACAACCAGATAATAAAATAATTCTCTTGGAAATTGCTGGTACGTACATCTATTAACATCATGTCGTGGTTAATCATTCTAAGTCAAATACAATAACAATGTTTTTGCATAATGGTACAGAATAAACACAGTTTAAAATAATTAAAGTTATTAAAGTAACCTTGGTACTTAAAGTTACTAAAGTACTAAAGAGTGAGCAAAATTAAAACACTGTATTTAAATCAAATAATTGTTTATAAAACACAAAATGATCAAAATTCGTATAAAATTTATTTTCATTAATTGCGAAAAGTATAAAATTCTCATCAAATTTAAATTGAAATATATGATAATAGAAGACAATATATTGATACAAAAGCGTAAATAAAATAAATACATAAAAAGAATAAAACTATAAGAAAACACAAACTGCATAACAAACCACAACAAAAAATTATAACTTAAAATCGTTACATACAGTTCACTTTCAAGCAGATTGGAACAAAATGTGCAATGAGTTTTAATGTCATTTTCCTGAAACAGGACTGAAAAAGGCTAATGATGTACGTTGTTAAATTAGGGCTGGCAGAGACAACGATTGATAAACTCTTTTTTTTTCCCTGAGTGAGTGTATAATCTCATTCTTATTTTACACCATCATTAATTCACCAGCAGAGATAGATGTGTAAGATGAAAGACCAACGTTGTTGGAAAGTGTTATTATAATAATAGCAAAAGGAATAAAACTTTCCAACAACGTAGATCTCTCTCTTAAGTGAGTAATAGTATTCTGTAGGAAGAGGGTATCCTGAGAACTTCAAAGGACGCCGCGGCTATTAAGATGTATACTGTCTTACTGCATGTTGCAACAGTTGAGCTGTTCCATCAAGCTATTGATCTCAGCAGACAAGACATAATGATAATCTACAAAGTGAATGACATCGGGCAGGGCGTTCATCTATAGGTTTCTAAATCATAGAACACGGTAAGGCTTTGGACACAGGAAACAGTTCGCTATAGCAAAATGTATAACAGAAATTTCAAAGTCAAATTCAATAATTGCAGACCATCGCAGTGACACGTTCGTTACATTTCAGTCACGTAACATTTCAGATAACTTAATCTGGGTGAATATTTTAACATGCTGTTTAACCCATACGAGTTTATGTTGTGAAGCAGAAAAAAAAAAATTGAAAATCACAACATGAAATAATGGTTGCATATTGTACTCTAATCTCACCTTGATCTTTGCTTGGTATATGATGTAACACCAGGCCAGTTTCAAATAATACTTAATATGGTTGACGTGGCATGCGTTTTGTTGCAGTAATTGTATTATCTGTTTGAGTTTTTATATTCTGGTCTGTCTAGCTACTTTTCCACCAAATTAAACCCAATTTGGAATAGCAAAATAATACTGACCTGCACTTTTTTAGTCATTTGAAATATTGGATTATTTTAGATATGGTCATTTAAATATGCTTATACATACAATTTTAGCTTAAATTTCATTCAATTAAATTGCATTAATTTTCTTTTATTGTTCAGACATGTTGACGCAAAAAGTTTTGATAACTATATTCCAGCAACTTTGATAAGCTTCATAATTAAACTATTTATGTTTATGCTCAATAATAAAGTGTGGTTTTTAACGATAAATAAAATTAAGATAAAGAAAGATTCACATGCAAGTTGTCCTCGATATGTAATTAATGATTATATTAATTTAATGTGGAATGATAGAAATGATTGATGGATTAAAGAAACAGTTTTAAAAAATGACATATTTTACAGATATATTTCCACACAAATCTGCTTATTGTGTGGTTAGAAAAGGTTGTGAGATGTGGATATGTATTGCATATATCTGTTAGAAAAACTATATCTTCCTTTGGTCGATTTCAGATATTCCTTATGACACTGACTAATCTAAGGATTTACTAGAGACTATAGGCGCTTATTGTGGTCATAGTTGCGAACATCACTGAAACTATAATGAAATTATGTTTGGGATAATATATAGTGGGTTTAACTTAAAAAATAACAGATTTTGACTTACGATTACGAAAGAAGAAGTTCAATTTCCTAATGATAATAATATTGTGGCTTTGAAATGGTGTATTGTTTACACACAGTAGTCAAATAAAGTGATCAAACTCTGTTTCAAAATATTCTGTGTAATTTTGACGTTAACTGATTTTTTGCTTGGAATAACAGTTATCCACTGGGTTTTGTACTCTCTTCAGTTTCTCTCCCAGGCCTTCTTTACAGTTTTTACTAAGATAAGTAGATATGGAGAAACTGTGATTTTGATTACCGTCAAATTGTTTTCATTCTCTTTTTAAATTATTGAAAACATGGTGTGTTGTTAATTGTTCAATTGTTTAATAATTTAATATATTCTTCTTGTATTTTTTCTCTTTGCTATAAAATGTTCTAGTAACATCAGAAACTGTTGATGTTTTGAACTTTAAAGTTGGTCTTTACATGACATGAAGATTTATTTTTTTGGATGTGATGACATTTCTCAACTTTATTCTTTAGAATTATTCAACCACATTCAAACAACCTAAGTCGTAGGTCTTCCATCATTAAAAGAATAAATCATTCTATTTTGTTTGCATTTCATTCTGGTAATTCTTTGATAACACACCAGACACGATGCATACATTTCAATTAAACGTGTCCCTTTTAATCATTTAAATCTGCTTCCTACAATGCATTATTTTTCCTGGAAACTATTTTCTCTTGTGCTTCACTTTGTTTATTTACTCCTACACCTGAGGTCATAACCGAGGTCCATAAAGGTACGAGTGCAAGGTACCTTTCTTTGAAAAGCAACACTTTTTGACAGACTTTCCTGTCTTAGTTCTCCCATTTACAGGTATTCAGTTGTCATGGTACGTTACGAAACAATAAAGTAAATGGATTGCATATTATTAAACATTTAGGGTTTCAAATGCACTGAAAACTAAAAATAATGTTTATTTGTGTTTCTCTTGGATATTAGAACTAGAGGTATTTTGTCTCTAAGAACAAATGGGAGTGTTGGTTTTTCTAAATGTAACTCTCGATTGGCTTCTTCTGTCCTAATTTGTTACAAAGAATAACGCTTAAGCTTAATATGATGTATTTTTGAGTGTAGTAAATCCACTTTATTTACGTGATTTAACCATTTAAATTGGAATACAAAGACAAATAAGTAATTAACTTCAACTCTGAATTGAAAAAAGTAACTACTCCACCCTAGTATCTTTACCTTGTGATTTCTTGAACTACAGCAGTGGTTCTTAACCTTGTTCGAGATACTGAACCCCGGAAGTTTTGTACTTGCATTCACTGAACCCTTCGTAATTGGTAAAATAAAATATGATTTTTTTTTTCAAATTCAAAACATAAGTAGATATTTCATTAGTGCACAAAATGAACCATGCACCAGTTGCACACAATATCATTGTATTAAAAGAACAAAACCAACAAAAACATAACTCAATGAATATTTACTGCAAATCAATGTGACTTTGCTGTTGCCTTTCAGAGACAAGTTCAGAAATGCGCGGCTTCACCTTGGCAAGTGCCACTCTCATATCATTTTCGCAACAAAGTATGTTCCTTTTCTTCGATTTTATGTCTACCATCCTTTAAAAGGATTGCTCGCAAAGATACGTTGTAACAAGCGGTATGAGTATCTCAAGGGCTTTCTTAGCAATAAGAGGGTACGCTACGATTTGGTGACACCGAAACGTTGAGAGCGTTGTTGATTTGAAAAGTTGCTGATGAACCTGACTCTACTGAAGTTTAATGATTTCTTTGAGGTATTCATCATTGATATCTCCTGTCGCAACCCAAAACGTGAACGGCTGTCTCATCCATACTGGATATGACTCTCTGGTGGGGAAGTATCCGTCGAAAGACTTTGCAAGCTCATCTAAGTGCATGGCAATTGCTTGCTTCAGTTCCCCAGCTACAGAAATGTCTCCGATTTCAGACACATCTTCGATCTTACTTACACAGTCGTCCAGCAGGGGAAAGTTAGCAAAGTTATCATTCTCTGTTCGTCGTTTCCATAACGGTAGCTTTTTTGAAAAGTCTTCGGGTTTTCTTTCGCTTCGATGATGTTGACTCCACCGCCCTACATCTGTTGATTAAGATGATTGAGAGCATTGAAGATATCGGCCATATACGCCAAAATGAGAATGAACTCAGATTTTTCGAAGCAATCTGCATGACAATGTTGGTGCTCTTGCAAAAACAGGGCTAATTCCACACGCATGGCAAAAATATGATTCAGCATCTTTCCTTGGGATAACCACCGAACGTTGGAATGGTACAGAAGTATCTCTAATTCAGAGCCCATTTCATTACACAGCTCTTTCAAGATGCGGTGCTTCAGGGCACTATTTCGCACAAAGTTCACACATTTCACTACAATTTTTAATACTTCTGCTAGTTTTGAAGGCAAGGTTTTTGTTGCCAACGCATGCCAGTGCAAAACACAGTGCGTTACAATAATGTGTGATTCATCGGCTTTCACCAGCGCACCAAAACCAGAGTTTTGTCCCAGCATGACTGGAGCTCCATCCGAACAAACTAAAGAAATTATATACTACGAAAGATTGTTGTCTCTGAAAAAGTCATCCACACGTTTCTGACGTCAGCTGCCTTAGTTGTTGTTGTTGTAAGAGACTTACAAAATAAAAAAATCTTCTTTTATCTGGAAACGTCGTTCGTTCACGGGCTTGAAATCAGATTTGCAACTCCTTGAACCAAGATGTCATCGCTCATGTCATCTATTCTGCTGCTTATGGTGTCATTTGAAAGAGGAATTTGGGATAACTTATTTTCAGCAGCTTTACCCAGCATGATATTCGAAATCTTCAACGCAACTGGTTTTACGAGTGATTCACCAATGGTGTGTGGTTTGCCCTGCTTTGCCATGAAGTACGCAACTTCGTACGATGCTGTGAGGATCGGTTTGTCGATGGGTACAAAGCCGAGAACAGACAAAGTAGCCTTTTATCGAACCTGGCTCTCTTTACCTTGAATTCAGCAAGCGTTGTGTTCTTGTATTTTCCATCTCCATGCAGCTTTAGGGAGTGTTCTCTTAGTTTTGCCGGTGCAAGACTAGAATTGCTCAACTTGGCATTGCAAATAATGCATTGAGGACGCTGACTCCCGTGAATCCACATTGTACATATTCGTCCGACCACTTTCTGTTTTTGCTCGACATAGTTAGTATGAAAAGATTAAAAGATTAGAAATGAAATCATTAATGACGCACGATTACTACAGTCACAAGTCGACTGCTAAGCGCACGAAGATCCCTTCAGCATAGTTACTAAGTCCAAATGATGTGACGTGATTAGCTGCAGCAAATGATGGCCAAGTAGAGTATGACGTCACGAATCATACGAGTGGGGTGAACGAACTCCTGAGACTGACTCACCGAACCCCTGGAGTTCAATTGAACCCAGGCTAGAACTACTGAACTACAGTTTGTAGCATACATGCTGTAATGAAAAGTAGCAAGCAATAAGGTTTACGTAGTTTACATAGAAATAATTTTGGCATGGAACATATTGTTCGAATAAAAGGCATTTGCTATCTTATGAATATTTATTTTTATATTTAATAAGTTATTTGAATTGCGGAATTGCACATACAACATTGAAGATATTTAAATTGTTCAGAAATAAATTGCGATATAACTAAGCTTACTTTACAGTCAAGTATACTTTAAAAGAGCAAACAATATCCGAAATTTTAAATTTATGTATTATTAAGAGCATTTATAAGACCACAATTTTATTAACGCTCAATATCTTTTGTGAGTAGCAAACATATTTATTCCATTCTTATGTTCACAACCAAAAATATTAACGTTGTCACCATTTATTAAACTTTATTGATCTTAAAGTAAGAAATAAATCTGTTAATTTTACGAAACGTTTGAATAAATCTTCATTATATATATAAATATTCATGGTCAGATTAACGACATGCTATTGAATAACAGATATATCGAATATATTTGAAATTATAATAGGTTGTAGTCCAGCTATATTCGGTATAAACTGCCTCTCGCTAGTGCAACGGTATGTCTCCGGATTTGCAACGCTAAAATGGCTTTGCTTTTAGTCCGATGTGGCTTTGTTGGAAGAAAACACACACATACACTCGTTACAAAATTTAAACAAAAAAGCCAATTCGTTTTATTCGTCAAATGTAAAATTCCATTATTTGTTTTGCGTGCCACTTACTGTCAAATGTCATTAGAACAAATATAAGTGACATTTTCTAAGCAATACTGTGTATATGGAGTTTCAGTGGCGATTTGTAGCATTAAATAAGTTCTGAACCAATAATATACCTAATTACGAAATATTATCGTGCGGAATAAGGAAGGTGGAACATGAAATTCTGAAAAGTTGTAGCTGTATCAATGTTATAAAGAAATCAGTTTTATATTTTGCTCAAGAAGATAACAAACGCCATACTCTTAAATAAACTAATGTGTAAACATAACATTTACACCACTTTTGTATATAAAACATTATACATAAACTGCTTACAAATTCCGCACTCCAACTTCTTATAAAAAACTGGGCGATTATTGATTTAAATTAATAGAAAGATATATATATATATATATATGATTCGTTTATATTAGGTATAACATAGCTGTATAATATCATAATTTCAGGTTATGTGGCAAAAAAACAACACAAGAACACCAATCATATCGATAGAACTTTCTCCCACAAAGACTGAACTTAGAAATACCTTGTAGAAAATGAAGACATATTTCTCAATGTCGATAGATGTATTGTATGGACGAATCCTTTCCCTTCAAACTGTTATTATCCGAGCGTTCGATTCGCTACATAAACAAACCACCTTTTGATCTCGAAACGCCAGGAGCTATAACTCTGAGACATATCTACAATGTAAGTACAGAGTAACGTGAATAACCCATACACTTCCTCAAACTGGTTATTTTTGTTTTTTGTTTTTATTGTTAATTGGTTTGAAATACATTATTTTTTAATTGAGTTATTGAGTTCTACCATACATATTTAGAAAAGCAACAACCTATTTTTATGAAATTTTTCTTTCTTGATTAAGCAATTACAAAAGATTTTTTTTTTCATTTTTCTACTCGGTGAAATAAAACCTTCACTGATGATGGTTATATTAAGGATATTGATTAGATGTTTTTAACTTATACCCCTTCAGTGGCACAGCAATATGTCTGGGGGCTTACAATTCTAGAAACCAGATTTCGATAACCGTGATGGGCAGATCACAGATAAACCATTGTGTAGGTATGTGCTTAACTTGTAAAACACAATATTAATTTATAGAGTTGTATGAAATAGTTATAGAAAAATAGGAAGTTATATGTAGAACTTACAACGATTTGCCATAAAAACAAACTGTTAGTTTGAATTTTGAAACAAGAAATAAAAATGTAATTCTTTTTACATGAATATTATTAACTGCATTTCAATTTTAATGATAGTGATTTCAGTTTTTTCAGGAAAAACAAAACATTGTTTCCTATTAAGCTACATCTTTGGAAATGCAGACAACTCGGTTAGGTACAAAGATGAAATATATAACCATGCTACCATGACATTTAATATCTCATACATAAACAATATATCCTACAGGCTGAAAAGAATTTGAAGTTTTTCGAAGGTATACATGCAGCTTAGTACAGCCTTCAAGATTCATACAGAATCTGTTTTCTTTTTAGTTTACAGAAAAGAGAGATTGTCAGCGAGAAAATTTCTACTTTGCTTGTTACAGAACACTGACCACCCGAGGCTCAGTGTGGGATGTTTGATATCTATGTTTAAGGACATTTTTTTTTCCTTTTTAATCCCATGCGTTACTGTTATTAAAATCCTACGAAAAGAAGCTTTTAGCCTAAGATTAATACAATGGTATAGCACATAATAAACTAAATAAATTCCAAATTTAAATAGCAAATTTTCCATGGGATAGAATTGATGAGAAATGCGTTTTACTAGATGTCAAATCAGTTACGCGATGAAATGTATATCAATTCACACTAAACAGTGGAAAAAAGGTAGAACATAAGAAAATATAAACCGTTGTTGTGAATTTTAGTATTACATAAATAACCACTTTTCTCTTCAATAATTCTAAAAGTTCACAAACAGTTTAGCTAACTGCTAAACCAATGTTAAATTTCTACTCGTTTTTTTCGAATATACCAAAATAATTTATATGTTCATAAATTACAATTCTCAGTAAGTCTTTTTTCCTTCCAAATTCATATACCCAAAATTATTGATTTAATTAATCGAAAATATACATCAGAGTGAAAAATAGTTGAAATTGACAGTTGTTGATTTTTTTACATTTAAACACGATCTCTTTTGAGTAATAAAAAACATTATAATTGTATTTCTGGGGGTTTCCATACCCTAATAATAAAATAAGTTGATAACGTGATAAACATTAATTTTTGTTCAACAGATGCCATAAAGATCCATTTGGTTTGTAATTTTAAATTGACTTAATAGATTACGACTGTAACTTTCTTCTGTGTGGAAACCTATCTCTTATGTTGCTGCTTTATGATTTAAGTAACAGCAGAAACACCACTCTACGGGTGATTGTTTGGGCTAATAACTACCAATCGCAGTATTGATACTTCATTGAAGGAAATTTAGAAATAAGTGAACATTTTCTTACAAAAGAATTTTTTTTTTTGGTAAGTACTGCACGTGAAAAGTATTCGGATTATACTGACATAAATTATAATGTTCTTATGTATTAAAAGTGGAATCTTCTATTTCAAAAAATTATAGCATGCAATCAAACCCTCACGTGCGATCCTGTGGAACATTTGGTTCTTCTTGTTAGGACAGAACATTTATTTAAAATTGTATTATGTGATAAAGAAATGATTGTTCGATATGCCGCAATTATTTTTTTATAATTATCTGAATCTTGAATACCTGAAGAGTGAAATTTTATTATTATTTCTTTTGTTTGCGGGATCATTCGATAAATGGTACTACATTGTGTTTAGCGTTTCGGTCACATACATATACAGATACATAAATATACATATACGCTATGCCTATTGTAGTAAGCTATACTAGAAGGATGCGTCGCTGTTCAACAAAATATATAGAATTGTGGTATTTCACTCAGTCCCAATTAATTTCAAAGTATAGAAAATCCATTAAGATTTGTACTATAAATACTCATCTTACCCTTAATTTGTCATCTCTGTTTATACTCTTATTAATAGAACAATAACTTTATTACATCTCTTCTTCAAATTTGTATTAACCATCTGTGTTTATGTACTTTTTAGAACTCAATAAATCATTATATTTGTGAATGAGATTTTAGAAAATTGTACAGCAAACCGATTTTTAATTCAAACAAAAATATGGTTATAACACATATGTTTTGTTTAAAATACAAACATGTAACGTATTATATTAGAATAAAATGCCATAAAAAATACTCGCAAGATTTATATTTGAAAAATTATTTTGATGCTGCAACATTACAAGAAAACTATAATTTAACATTTCACAAGTAGAAAAAATATTTTTTCTCGTTTTTAACAGGATATGTACACAAAAATTAGCAAAATTTATAGAAGTTGGTCTTTACATTTATACATATAATTGTTTTTGTGTACCTTTTCTCTCTCTTTCTTCATATTTATAAACAAAAAAGGACAGACATCCATTTTTCAAGTGATACTCTTTTTACTTTCAGAACATTTTTGAAATTCGACAAAATACGTAAAATATTTAATCTACACTCTGAAATAAAGACTATCGACATCGTATGGGAAATGTTTTTAACGCATATTTATTGTAAACGTTTTCAATATTTGAATTTTCAGGGATTTAAATTTTTAACCGATCGAATACTGCACCCTGAGCAGCGCTACGGAGATCTTACAGTGAGAAAAACAACTGAGTCAGTTATGTGCAACCCAAACATACAGGTATCCGTTTCTATAAATAAAATTGTTGCAAACTATCTGTATGCATACAGCGTACATGAACTTTACTTCATTTTACTAACTTACATTTGTTTTGTTCTTGTTTTGAATTCATTACTCAGTGTTTTAATATTTATGTAATTAAAACTATAATTAACTCCTATTTTGTAAAAGATGCTCTTATAATTATTGTTTTAAGATATATTTCTCACATCATGCCGTAATAATTATAAACGGAGGACAAAGCAAAAATGAGGTAAATCAATGATATCATATGATGAAAATAAAATAAGTTCAATTTGTTCGAAGGTAGCTCAGCTACTTATCCGGTTCTGGTTAAATGTTTAAATATAATTTTCGTTTATATGTTTTTTGTTAACCTCAAACGATACAATGGATTACCTGTTCTGTCAACTGCAGGTATCAAATACCTGCTTTTTAACTTTAGGAGTCTTTGGATTTTTTGCTGAGCTACAAGAGGGGTTAGTTATAAAAACAACAGGTTTGTGAGGCATACAGGATCATGGACTACAAATAAAACAACTCAATAAAACCCTTGTTTTCAGCAAATAAGTCCTGCATTTCATTCTTTCTCAGCCATAACTACAGCTAGTAAATATATGTGATTGGTACAACTGCGAAATTACGTTATCTAACAGAAGATTAAAATCTATCACCAAATGACGTCTAGATTTGAAGTATAAAGAAGAACGTTTAATATCATGATGATATACTAAAGTTTAATATTCTTTAAGAACTCTGTTATAGAATTATTAGTAGAAATAGTGAAACGTTTTTAGTGTGTCGGAAATACTTTAATCAAATAAACTTAATCTTAAAATACACCTTGATATTTTTTCAAAATATATCTCGAAATAATATTTGTTACTTCTCCGTAGCCCTTCATGGCCAGGTTGTTCAGGCACTCGACTCGTAATCTGAGGGTCTCGGGTTCGACTCCCAGTTCCACCACACATGTTCGCACTTTTAGCCGTGGGGACGTTATAATGTGACGTCCAATCCCACTATTCGTTGGTAAAAGAGTAGCCCCAGAGTTAGCGGTGGTTGGTGATTACTAGCTGCTTTCCTTCTAGTCTTACATTGCTAAATTAGGGACGGCTAGCGCAGATAGCCCTCGAGTAACTTTGCGCGAAATTCAAAACAAACCAACTTCTCCGTAAAACTGACTTTTACAGTATGGAGTAAACACACAAGTTTTAGAAACGATAGATTTGAAGAACTAATGATACTACAATCAAGCTACTTGATCATTTTGAAATACGTTGCTGTTCCTTTTATTGTTGCAAAGCTATACTCTGTGATATCTACATTCTGGCTACCGTAGTGAGTCGAACCTCTGATTTTAAGGTTTAAGTCAGTAATGTTAACCACTAACTTAATTGAAGTAGAATGTTTGGTGGATTTAGGATTTTTTAGAAAAGGGTACGATTATTATAGTTTTATATTGTATTGTAGTTCCCGTATTAATAGATATATTATAATATGATAACTTTCTATTTCCATTTTTCTTTCCAAAGAAATATTTCCTCGCGCAGTTGTTTAACTAAGCAATTAATGTACAATAACTTGAAGGTGAAAGAAAATAAATTTATGATAAAAATTAACAATAATTCTAATTGTTCACCTTTTACGAAGAGAATGACATATCTTTGTTTTATATATGGCAACACAGTATTAAAGACTACTGAATTACACGGGAAATATTCATGGTATAATTAAATTCATATTTTTCTTTCAAATCATTATTTTAATGTTTGGTTAAAAACAAAACACAAGAAGCACATAAAAACGCACCTACCCCTCAGACTGTTATTTTGTCAGTGGTTTGTAACAGATTTAAGGCTACACGTCTGTTATAATATCTACGCTTGATTCAATATAGTTTTCTTTTTTGCCTCTGACGTATATTGTTCGCTGTGTAATGCGCAAGCCCCACCTGTCTATCGAAAGAGGCCCAGCAGAGACACGTGTGTTAAGCCGTTCAACTCCTAATCAGAAGTTCGCAGGTTCGAATCCCGGTAGTACCAAACACGCTCGCTCTTTCACCCGTGGGGGCATTATAATGTGACAGTCAATAACATAAATTTGATACATATTAATGTTTCAGTAACTTATAGATTCAAATTTCCAGTTATAAATCGGAGACTCGTCCGAAATAAAATATAATACGTAACAGTTTTATAATTTAATCTTCGATTTTAAAAGGCTGTTGTTTTATTGCATAAAAAATATTACGATATATGTACTGCCCTATGTGTGTGTGTGTGTGCGAGACAGTGAGTATAGAGAATAAGACAGGTTTATTTAAATTTGTTGGATTATCACTTTAGTAAAACAACTGAACAATTATTATACGTTTGTTTTTAAAATTTGAGAACTTTATTAAGTATTTCGTTTCGAAATGAATTGTTTCATGTCAATATGCGTGATGACACTACAATGAAACATTGTTTTCGTGAAAAATGTTACAATAACGTATAACTGCATTAAACAAAGGTAGAAAAACTAGAAATATGAAAAAAATTGGCTAATGAAATAGTGTTCGACGAATCAAGTGTTTTACTGATTGAAGAGCACAAAGTTCAAACGCAGAAAGGGTGAATTCAGTATTTCTGATTGCAAACAAACATTGAATCGTTATATATCTTTCTTTTTCGTAACTAGACACGAACTTTAAAGTATCTAGACATGAAATCAATCGAAGGACAAACCTACAAAAGTGAAATAATCAAATTATGTATATTTTGTAATCTCGTTGAAACAACACAGAGGAAAACGGCCACGTAGTTTTAAAAAATTCATTAAATTTTAAATGCAAAAATAATCGCAAAAAGATTATGTATAGTGTTATAATATGTATTATAAATGGAAGAAAATAACTGTATTTTTCCTTTGAAGCAAAGAAGGTAATTTTTATAATGTTCAATTTAATTCTTATACACCAAACATGTACGTACATAACAAACTATTTATGATTTTATGTATCAAACTCTTTCTGTTCATAGTTCTTATGTTACATGCTCAACAAAGTCAAATTAAATGAAAGTACAGAGAAGAAAAAGTATGCTATTACGGACGGCATCTCCGTCGAGCCAAACATGCTCGCCCTTTCAGCCGTTGGGGCGTTATAATGTGACGGTCAATCCCACTATTCGTTGGTAAAAGAGTAGCCCAACAGTTGGCAGTGAGTGGTGATGACTAGCTGCCTTCCCTCTAGTCTTACACTGCTAAATTAGGGACGACTAGCACAGATAGCCCTCGAGTAGCTATGTGCGAAATTCAAAAACAAACAAACAAACAGACGTATGGGATTAGACTGTACTTTGCACCATCCATCTTACCCTCAATTCTCACCAGCTTCCCAGTCACCATGATAAGAAGCATCTCTCATAGCATGGTGCTACCACCACCATACTTTATAGTTGAGATTGTTGTTCACTGGTGATGTGTTATCTTGGGTTTGCAACAGAAGTAACGCTTTTAATACAGACCAAAAAGCTCGTATGACCACAAACTATTCTGAAAAATTTCTGTTGTATCATTTTACTGTAACCTTCTCCTGATCTGTGCTTCTCTCCTACTATATCTCTGACTTGTTTGGAAAGCTTCATGTGAGTTGTGGCTTGAAATTCATTTACTTTGAAGTAAAGTAAAACCGTTTGATTACACACAGACAGAGGCAATTGCACTAATTTTATGACCTTTTAAACACATCTTTTGCACATCAACTGATTTATGGCTGTTGTAGCAAATGGGTTCAAAACTTAAGTAACTGAGAATACTTTAGTTTTCATAGAAATTGGAAAATATCAGCGTTTTCTAGTTTGTTTTTTTTTTTCAGTTTGGAGTAGATTATGTAAATTATAAATATAAAGTCCTACATGAAAGTTTTATGATTGTATTCTCAAATGTAGAAACTTCGCATAGGGATGATACTTTAACAAGGGACTGTAAAATGAAATCAACTGGTTTTCTAAGTTTCACTAAAAATATACAAAGTAAAGCGTGTATGTTTATCTCTTACAGCAATGCTACATCGGGCTATCTGTTGTGTCCACCAAGGGAAATTGTACCTCTGATTTTAGCGTTGTAAACCCGAGTACTTCTCGCTCTTCCAGCGGGAGACAATATAAAGTAATCAGCAGTCATTCTTCATAATTTTAATACACCAATAAATATTAACACATTGAATAATGTAATTTAATATTTCAAACATAAATCATTCAACTTCTTAAAAATTAAAAATAAAACTTTTCAAATACCATAGAAACATTATGAGCAAGTAATCGACGAGAAGAGAGGCAAACGACTGATAAAGAATATTGTAACACTCTAAGTATTTTTTTTTTTGTTTTTCTGTACCGCTCTGTAAGAGAGAGTGTGTTATTTGGAAATTGAAAATTGATGTCTACTTTTATCAGACATGCATGCTGTGGAGACACGTTACAATATTCAGTTTTGTAAGGTGAGGCAGTAAACATCGTAATATCAACGTCCTTTGTAGTTTTCAGGATACCCTCTTTCTAGAAAATAACATTAGTCATTTAAAAGAATAAATCGACGTTGTTGCAAAGTGTTATTAATAGCAAAAAAAACCACCATTTATCAGCAAAATGGACGAATGTTAAACGTTTTATAATTTTAAATAATCGAGTTCTGGGGGTTAAGGCTGGTAGAGACAACGGTTTGTAAACTTTTTCTTCCTAAGTAAATGAATATATAATCTCATTCTTCGCTCACGCCTTTATTATTCCACTACAATGTTGTGACTATTATCTTTTCTTACATATTTGTGTTTTTTGTTTAAATATTTTAGTTCTCAGTTCTGTTTCAGGAAAATGACATTAAAATTCATTGCACGTTTTGTTCCAATCTGCTTGAAAATGAACTTTATGTGATGATCTCAAGTTATCGGTTTATTTGTGGTTTGCTGTGCAATTTGTATTTTCTGATAGTTTTATTCTTTCTCTGTATTTTTTAAAATTACGATTTCATGTCAATATATTGTCACCTATTATCATATATTTCAACTTACATTTGACGAAAATTTTGTATTTTTTGCAATTTATGAAGATACATTTAATACAAATATTGATCATTTTGTGGTTTATAACAATTATTTGATTCAAGTAGAGCATTTTAATTTTGCTCACTTTGTTGCTTTAGTAACTGCCCTGTTTTAATTATTTTAAACTGTGTTTATTCTGTACCATTATGCAAAAACATTGTTATTGTATTTGACTTAGAATGATTAACCACGACATGATGTTAATAGATGTACGTACCAGCAAATTCCAAGATAATTATTTTATTATCTGGTTGTTTCTCTGTGTCACTTCAAGTAAGTTCGTAATTCATTTATTTAATGTAAAGGTCCTTTAGATATTAGTTATACCATTAATTTTAAAACTAAAATCCCTCATTACGTGCTGCTCTTGACTCAGCAGATAGTCCGATGTGGCTTTGCTATACGAAAATACGCACACACATATTATAAGCTGAAGAGGAAAAAAAGACAAAAGCGTGGTAACCGTGACTATCATGACGACTAAATGTCCTATAACTTTATTTCTATAATAAATTTTTATTGGTTGAAATATTTGTGTTTTTTACCACTGTAAACCTGTACCTTCATATTGCAGCATTCCTCCATAAGACATTGCCCTTAAATTACTTTTATGCTCTTATGTCATTGATGGACTGAAAATCAATGAAAGGTGGTCTTCACATGTTGCTAGCTCAACTTTCTCATGAGAACGGAAAGGTCATTTTACAGTTTTCTGTTTGAGTGGTTAGAGTTATAGAAACACCGATTTTTTCACTCTTTCATTGGGTGTGTGTTTATGCTGCTTGATTCTTAGTAGTTGAAATAGCCTTGTTCTAGTTGTCAGACTATTTATAGTTAGTCAAATGAACATGATTCTCCTGTGTTAGTAAGCACATTGTTATTATTTTCTTTCTCGTAATGAACCAATTAATCTGGCTTTGTTTTGTTTTCTTAGATATTTATAATTAATTTCAGATACTCGTCACTTCCCACATTGAAACGACTCAGCCCCAGTTTCTCAAACATCATTAACTCACTGCCAGCTTGATATTAGCTTCCCACCTAAGATTTGTCTATGTTTATCTCTTTACTTGAGAATGCCCAAAAGTAAAAGTCATATAGAAAAGCAAAAGGTTGGTTTTCATGAAATAACCCTAACATGCGTGTGTGTTGCTTTATTTTAAAGAAAAAAAACAGATTTTATATTGATATTCTATTTCATGAGGCACAACCAGACTATCGATGCAGACTAAAGAAGTTGTTTATGTAGAAAAGTGGAATGGGTTGGTTTCTATGGTATTGTTCTCGGTCACTACTTTGTACCACTCTGTAACCTACTTTAAATAATACTGTACTTGAGGTGACACAATAAGACTGTTCATATTGTTTAACCCGTTTAATAAGATAATATGTAAACAATTTTTAAGAATAAACTGTGTATGTGTTGGTTTTCAAGATATACATCTTGAATGCTTGCTTATATGAGTGTGTAACGTAGCAATCTTAAAAGTACAAAACAAAGTCTCGTACGCAGATAATTATGTTGAAATAGCTAATACCTAAAGGTGGAATAAATTATGTGGAATTACTTTTGACCAGAGTCTTTTGTTTTGTTATATTGTAATTTTTCAACATTTCAGTGAATGAAACATGCTTATTCAGCTACTCTTGCATATAATGTAAGAATGTATCTCATTGTCAGTTGCTATACGAAGTTATTATTAAAATGTCACGTCATTAAATCTCGTGAATGTTGTACTGCATTGTCTCCAGTTTTTTGTAACTTCCTATTGTTCATTATCTAATGTGTTTTTTGTATGAAAACATGACATACTGTATATATTCAAGCACTCATAATACAATTATTTGTCTTTGTTGTAAAGCATAAAGATATACAATGGGCTATCTGTGCTCAACTCTCCACGTGTATTAAAACCCGAATTTTAGCGTAAAAAACGCTCTGATCCATCAAAGGTCTCCAAAAGACAAACATAGCGTCATCATTTAGGTACAAAATTACCAAAATCAAAAACCATTCTATTTTCATTATAATTTTGTTCGTAGTAGATACATAAAGAAATATTTTACAAATTATCAGTTTTGAACATGCAGTGCATAAACATTGCATTTTCGTTTCAGCTAATTTTCTATTAGTTGTTGTAAACTCCAATTGTTTATTGTTAATATCATTTGAATGAACAGTAGCACGATGAATAAAATACATTATTCTTATTTCTTGAAGTTTAATTTCGATACTTAAGATGTGTAACATCGAACGATTCTTTTGCAATGAAATAAAAATGTTTAATAAACCAGTCTTTCTAGAATAATCTTATCCTTTTCCAGTTTGAAATAACTATGTAGGTAGTAGATTGATTGGATGTCACACTGTCAGCAGCCTTTCATACATCCGTGTTGAAATATCTCATACACTGCACTTATAAAAGCAGAATTAAGAGAATTAGTTATAAATACACGCATATAAACGTGTACAGTATGTTTGCATGGGTGAAAACCGTACAATACACAGTATTATGCGAAGTAAATATTGTCTGTTTGTTTGTTTTTGAGTTTCGCGCAAAGCTACTCGAGGGCTATCTGTGCTAGCCGTCCCTAATTGCTCAAATACATGTCAAAAATAATTATTGTGTGATTTGTTTCATTTTGAATTTCACGCAAAGCTACACGAGAGCTATCTGTGCTAGCCGTCCTTAATTTAGCAGTGTAAGACTAGAGGGAAGGAAGCTAGTCATCACCACCCACCGCCAACTCTTGGGCTACTCTTTTACGAAAACACAGTGAGATTGACCGTTACATTATAACGCGCCCACGGCTGAAAAGGCGAGTATCTTTAGCGTGAGAAGGATGCAAGCTGTGAACCTCACATTATGAGTCGAGTGCCTTAACCACTTGGCCATGCCGGACCAAATATTGTCTGAATAAATCTAATGAAATTCCATTGCCTTTAAAATACGTAATAATATAAACGGTTGTTCTCTATAGTAATTTTTTTTTCTGTACTTGTGAACTTTCGGCCATCTTATTGGCGTTTTATTGAGTAACAGTATACTAGGCAAATAAATGTTTCAGTGAAATGCATTTTTAAAAACAGTATTTACTGTGTTTAAGAGAACAGTCCGTGTACATATTTTATATATTAATTTACTTACGACATGAATTAGAAAAAACCAAAAAACGACACAAAAGTTGGTTACAGCACGAGTTTTCAACAGTTCGGAGTATCTGCGCTTAGAGAACCCTCAGGCGTCATACACGCACATATATACGAGTATGTTTAGTTTATTGAATATTTGTATTACTTCAAATAAATACGAATTTTAGGCTTACATATAAGGCATCTGTTGAATGTATATTTTATTCCAAAAGCCTTTTTCTTATCATTATCTTTAGGAACTTTTCTCCTGAACAAATATATCTGTATATTTCATGCACTCGTGCGTGACTTTATCCACTAACTGGCCATTACAATGTGAACTAAAGCTTTTCCAAACAACATTTGGGAGGTAAACTAATAAGGAAATAAGAATGAGGTGAGAGAAGGCCTTGAACGGTTGATTTACTACCTATCACGATGGGTTTGGAGATTTCCAACATGTAACATATGATAAAAGGTTTTCATGATGCATTATCTTTACAACACCTCTCTCATGTAATGAGAAACCTAAGTTTCTTAAAGTGTTTAATAATCAAATATTAATTCTAGTTTCTATTAGGAGAAACTTACATCTAATCTAAAAGAGGACATTTCTACATTATACAGACGCCATTAAGGTATATCAATTTCAGAATGTAACAATAGCAATGTTTTTACCAACTATGGGGACGTAACTATTGTTCGTGTTTTCTCTGACACAGCTATGGAAGTTGCAGACTGTTCAGTTATATGTATTAATAATTTTGTGATCTGGTTTGCATAAACAAAGTTCACCCACAGTAAAGGATCTTAGGCAAATATCTGAAGTTATATGTATAATCATGTTCATCAGAACGAACACGGCTGACGATGTTAGAAATTATTTAGGACTTGGAACATAATTTCTATAAAGTACAAATAACCTTCTGTATTTTAAAATTATTAAATTTACCGAAAATTTACATTATTATTGTTCAAGTCTGCAAAATGTTGACTCCAAGAATGGAAATATTTAAACAGAAAGTTGTTTGTTATGAAGCACAAGACTATATAAAGACTTATCTGTACTCTTCCCATTGCGAGTATTGAAACAGAATTTCTAGCATTTTTTTATTCCGAAGATATACCACTATACCACCGGAGAACCGTAAGAAAGACTGTGTTTTTGTTAGTTTTGAATATTCCTGTCATTGTGCGAATACTCCTGAAACAGTAGATAAGTTATGGTACCTTAGATGTTCATAGGTCTAAAAATATAGATTTGTAACTATTCTGCCTCTGTAGTTTGAGGTAATAAAAGGTAAGTTATTGTATACCTAATAAAGTGTCATGGTCAACTGGTTATGGCACTTAACTCACAATGAGAGTGTTGTGTGTTCAAATCCCAATTCACCAAACATATTTGCCCTTTAAAATCTAGGAACGTTATAATGTGACGATCAATTCCACTAATCGTTGGTAAAAGAGTAGTCCAGGAGTGGACAGTTGGTGGTGATGACTATCCACCTTCCATCTAACACTTCAATGCTAAATTATGGACGGCTATTTCAGATATACCTCGTGTAGCTTTCCACAAAATTCAAAAGAAAACAAACTATTTAATTATTAATCCCTTAGAAAGTATTGAAACTGATTTTGGTATTTTTATTTTATTTATGTTTTGATCATTCTGAAGAAAAACATATTATACTTAATTCAAAAATAAATTTCTATTTATTAGTTTAGATTCAGTGTATTAGAAACTTTAAAAAGTCCTGTTTAGAAAGCGACATTATAATTTTTTATTTTTTCGATTCTTTGTATTTCTTCTTAAACCCACCGGATGTGGTGGAGACAATAGTTATTGCCCAAGAAATCATACTGTTGGTACGGTACCTTTTCAGTATTCCGGTGGAGTCAGCGATAAAGTTTATGGAATAATAATGCTAAACTCCGAGTGAACAAAAAATATATACTAAGAAAACATACAGGCGTTAATGTAACAAAATTATATTTTATTGTTAGTTTTTCGTAACTTTAATGCTATTAAGAATGCAATATGTTTTATTTATGCTCGTATTACTTTTATTATTTAGCATTAATGTGTTTGTTTGTTTTGGAATTTCGCACAAAGCTACTCGAGGGCTATCTGTGCTAGCCGTCCCTAATTTAGCAGTGTAAGACTAGAGAGAAGGCAGCTAGTCATCACCACCCACCGCCAACTCTTGGGCTACTCTTTTATCAACGAATAGTGGGATTGACCGTCACATTATACACCCCCACGGCTGGGAGGGCAAGCATGTTTAGCGCGACGCGGGCGCGAACCCGCGACCCTCGGATTACGAGTCGCACGCCTTACGCGCTTGGCCATGCCAGGCCAGCATTAATGTGAGAATCATATCTTTTCTTGCATATTTTCAAGCATTTTGTTTAATTAATTATACATCATAATCTCTCTTTCTCTTTTCACAATTTTCATAAATTATACAGAAGAGAAATGAACTATCGTAAATGGAACTAGTATGTACTCTTTTAACAAATTGAGCCTACTGAACAAACATAGTAACGAAAACATACGATTGAAATATACAAGCATTTGATATTTGTGTTGATTTTTATTTTAATACAATTTATTATCTTACTCACTACTCGTAGAAACGATAATGTGAAACTTATACTTTAAAACAATTAGTATTCATGCAATTATATTAAGTAATGTCGGCATTCTCATTTGTCCGATAATCAACAACGAAAAACTGTCATAAAAGATAAATAATATGTTAAATAGAAAAACCGTTTCTCCTTCGAAAGTGTTATGCGTTTACTGACTTTGAAAACAGTAAGTAATTTAATTAATCTGTTCTGTTTATCTTTCCAATATTTTAATATGAGACCGCTAGAGTAACATTAACACTGTCGTGTTGAGAGAATGTTTCCAATCTTTTTCTGTGTGTTTCTTTTGGGTAATATTTATAGTTAGGTTTGGATTAGATCAGTAGTAGGTAGAAGAAAAAAAAAATAGGTCTATGCTATAAATGCAGTTAATAAAGTGATTGTGAACTAGCGATTTCAAACAGCTTTTTAGCTGTTATACACTATTGATAATAAATATCAAAACGATACAGACATAGGAGTTACGAACAATAAGTTATTGTAACTAAATCGTCATGATGTTTCAATGGAACTTTAGGTAGATATAATAGGTTTAAGAACTGATTGGTCATTTTGTCTCTGGTAGATACATGCAATACATTATTACAGAAAAAATATATAAAATATGTTGCTTTAAACTGAGCAGTACCTTTTCTCTTAATACTACAAGATTATCAATGTATAATTGGGAAATATTACTGCATAATTTTTGTATTAATACCCACTATTCTCAATCAAGTTGTTTGGTTGTGAATTTGCTCTCTCAGTTTCTATATATGCCCATACAGCCTTTATGATATTTATATCTAGGCTATCTTTGTGAAGGCAAGCTACGATTATAAACATTCCCTCAGCATGTATAAAGCTGCATGATGGACCAGTGTTGTTTTCTAATAATCTATAAAATGTGCTAGATCTTGACAGGTAGCTTTGAGGTGTTTGGATATAAGTTTCACGTATTTTTTTCCCCACACGTATCCTTTTGTAATATACTTTTCCCAACTAGTATAATATCCGACCACAAATAATCCAGTGTTTTAGTTTGTTCAAGATCCTGTTTTCCTATCCTTCTCTAAAACTTTACCCAACACCGAACGTGATATTTCCATCAACAGAATGTGCCAATCTCACTCTCATAGTAACATTTTTTTGTGCCAACTTTATTATTTTTAAGATGAACTGAGTTTCGGAACAATCTGTTTATATGTTTGACTAAACATACACAGACATCAAATGAATGTTGAACTGCACTTCACTGGCTTTTGGCTCGTTGCTTTACATTCTTCAGGGTTTTATTTAAATGCTTTCACAAAGATGGTGCTCTCGGCCGTTGTAGCTTGCTTTCATCCATGAATTTGTAGTAGCAAGTCTTATGGCATTTGATAAGACCCAGTGCTACAGTTGACTTTCAAAATATCTAGCTATTCCATTAGTAATATGAGCTTAATCTGTATCTTTAATATTTTGTCTTTTTTACCCAAGGTTCATTAGTCTAACCTTTTTAGCTTTTGATGGGAAAAGGCGTAGAAGTTCCTTACCGTTTTCTAAAGAAACACTGGGAAATTTAATCTTATTTTCTTCTGCATTTAGATGAAGTAGGTTGATCCTTTTCCATGGTCTATATTCACATCATATCCTGAAATAGAGGAAAAAAAGATTTGTCACATGCTCTACAACAGATACAATGATGGAATGATACAATGCAAATACAGTACACGTACAATGCCAACAATAACATCATCTAACAAAATTTTTACATTTTCTTGTTCCTAGGCAGAAAATGTTATTTCCCTATTGCTTATGCCAAAAGTGAATAGAAAAGTGTTATTTTTCTTTTTATGACCTGGGTAATGAAAGTTTCAAATTTACTCATTTTTCAGAACATTCCAGGTGGATTCAGTGCTGAGTAGCTTATGCCGAGCTTTTGACATCTTGGTTCAAGGAGTGGGATTTGTTAGATGAAAGTGTGCAAGTGGAAAGCCAGAGGAAGCGTCACCGACATATTTCAAGCTTTTTCACTCGTCAAGATGGGCTCTGCTTCTGCCAAAATGTATCCAGTCTGTACGAGGCAATTGAAATTGTCAGTAACCCGAACGAGTGGCACCTCTTCATTGATAACTCATCCAGAAGCCTCAAAGCTGTGATGCTCCATAACGTGAATAAGTATCCATCTCTTTCCCTAGCTCATTCTGTGCACCTCAAAGAGAAATACAACAGCGTCAAACCTTGCTAGAAGCCTTAAAATATGATAAGTATGGCTGGGAGGTTATCGAAGACTGCAAAATGGCGAATTCCTCATGGGTCTCCAAGGAGGGGTTACCAAGTTTCCCTGTTATCTTTGTCAATGGAACAGCAGGGACAACGCAGCGCACTACATGAGGAAGCACTGCTCACAACAGACCGAATTCTCTGTAGGGAGGCACAATGTCAAGTGTGAGCCACTAGTGACCTCCAGAAGATGTTGTTCCAACCATTGCATGTAAAATTGGGTCTTATGAAACAATTAGTCACAACTCTTGGTAAGGGGTCTACACCTTTCAAATACCTTCGAGACTTCTTCTCTAAGCTGTCTGAGGCAAAGGTGAAAGCTGATGTCTTCGTTGGACCACAAATAAAGAAGATCCTGGAGTGCACATAATTCTCCAAGAAGCCCAGTAGGAAGGAAAAAAAGCTTGGGGCAGCTTCGTCCCAGTGGTTCGGGGTTTCTTGGGCAATCACAAGGTCAAAAATTATGTACAATTGGTTGAGGCTCTGGTGAAGAACTAGGCAAAATTGGCTGCATGATGTCCCTGAAAGTCTATATCCTTGACGCTCATCTTGATAAATTCAAGGAAAACATGGAAATATACTCATAGGAGTAAGACGAGCGCTTCCACCAAGATATACTGGACTTTGAACGCCGTTACCAAGGAGCGTAAAACAAAAACATAATGGGAGACTATATTTGGGAGTTGATATCTGAAAGTGATTTACATTACAGTCGCAAATCTCGAAACACTACTCACTTCTAAACATTTTTGTATAACTTTAGTATAAATATATGTAAATCTTGATCCATATGCTGTTTTATTCAGACCTTTTTTAAATGAAAATGTGCAAATTTGCTCGTTTTTACGTAGAAAATAGATTAATTTCTAAATTTCATTATCCAGGTCACAAAAGCAACGTTTAAAAAGAATAATGGCCATTTTATGTACTTTTACAACATAAGCAATTAAGAAATAACACATAGTATGCAGGAACAAAATTTGTGTTACATAGTGTAATGGAAACGTGACGCAAGTATGTTATGATATAAACATAAAAACATTAAAAAATGGTTTATTTTGTTATTATATTGACCATTGTATCCATGTCAATGACCACAAGATCAAATACTAAACTAATATCTACATTAGCGGATTATTTTGAATCAATTACAACACTTTTGATAAAATACAATATTTTGATTTTTTTTGTGTCTGACAATTATTAAGGAGTTAGGTATATCAAAAAATCTAAAATTGGTTAATACTTCATCGAAATGACTTTGAAGGTGAAATGTGAGGATTGCATTTCCAATACCTTGGCCCATATAGAAGACATCTGTGAGGTGTAACAACTTGTTACAAAAAATGCCATTATGAGTGTACTTCAGGAGTTTGTCCAGCCGACAGATCAACAAAAATCACTCAGTATGTTAAAGAAATCTAACTTTCATCAGCCGAAACGCTGATTTCTACAAATTTGTATTAGATTAGTGCATTCATTCATACCCTGCTACAAAAAATAGTAGGACTATCTGTACTTTTATATTCATGATGTCAGAAAAACACGTGGGTTTAAGAAGTCTTAATATAAAATGATAACCTTATAGGCTTAGAGTTTTGGAAAGATGGACCTTTCTTATTCAAAGGCAAATTGGGAATGGTGGTGTAACTAAATAAATGATATATAAAGGAGGTTGAATGACGCCATGAAGGTCAATGGGCTACAAAAAGTGTTTTCGAGTATTTTTCAAAGTACTTTTGTGAATCTTCTTTCTGGTGCAACATGACCGGAAATGTTACGTAAGAAGATGTTGGAAATGTTTAGTTTTAAAATTGTTCAAGAAAAGCTATACTGATGTGTTGTTAAAGAAAAATACATGGCAACAGACTGAAAAAGAGATGTCGTAAATAAATTATAAGTATTACAAATATTAAGGGTTCTCTAAGATTCGTTTGATCTGTCCTACATACTAGTGTATTCATTTTTTACAATATATAACGTAAATGGTATTAGTTGTTCCCTTAGTTATTTCTTTACAAATTGTAAAATTTCTCTGCTTTCCTTGTCATGAAAATAGTAACAATTTTTATGAAATTTTATAGTTATTATATGGAGCTGTATTCACCTGTTATTGTTTGTTTGATAACAAAATCACAGTGTAAACTATTAAAAGGTAATTTTACTGTGGTGAAATTTCTTTTCACGCAATATAAGAGAGCAATCCAATAATATTTGGATTTATAATGATTTTATTTTGGATTGTAAGACTGGTTTTAATGGCGTAAAATAACAACCGACTTTACTGTTATTATGTCTCTGAAAATGTAACCATCATGCGTCTCTAAACAAAAAATCATTAACTGTCAATGTATTTCGACTGAGCCTGGCATAGTCAGGTGGATAGGTCACTCGACTCGTAATCCGCAAGTGGCGGGTTCGAATTCCCGTCATACCAAATATGCTCGCCCTCTCAGCCGTGGTGGCGTTATAATATTACGGTCAATCCCACTATTCATTGGTAAAAGAGTAGCCAAACAATTTGCAGTGGGTCGTGGTGACTAACTGCCGTCCCTTCAAATTATTTTATAATTTACACTGTTGCACATAAATATTAAATTCCATATGTTTCATGGTAATTTTAGTACTTATTGATAAATGATTTACGTGGCAGCGGCTAAAAATCTTGAGGTTTCTTTTTTTCTGTTAATGTTGCAATCATTAATATAAAAAAGATTAAGTACTTTACTTCTAAAATAGAACTTTGTTAATACTTTAATAATCATTATATTCGATTTTAAAACTTATTTATATCCAAAAGTCTTAGTCATGTTTCATCACACTAATAAAAGTTACTTTCTAACTGATCCAGTTGGTCAAATGTAAGAATTCTGCTTTAGTTGTTTAATTTATCTTCTCTTGGTCTAGTAAAATCGTGTTGAGACTAAAAGGAACAACACATTAAGAAGTCGGTGCGTAACAATACACATAATTTTAGTTTTAGTTTAATTACTCAGAGAATAATTGAAAATCCTAAAGTTAACTATAAACTGCTTTTATAATATTTAACAGTTTTATTAATTTAAACGCAAGTAAACTAGAGACATCTTATTTTTATTAGTATTATTATATATAATTTAATCCAACAAATGTATTTTCTTTAAGACAAAACTTTCCTAATTTAATCTTTTCCCAATTTCTTTCATTACCTTCATACGTTTATTATTATGTTCAAGTGGCAACGATGTTAGATAAACTTTTCTACTTGAAATGTTTTCATAAAGAAATGTTACTACTTAGTTAGTGGTTCGTTCATTAGGACTCAGAACAAACTGCTAACAAACCTACCACTGTGGATAGAGTGGTCCTTATTTCTCTGTTCTTCTCTCGTGTATAACAATAACTGGAAAAATACAGTGACCACTTCGTAGAGTAGAAATTCAACTACTGACAACCTTCCTTGGCGAGATTGCTAAACATAAGTTTAGGATATATAATTATATATACATGTGGTCCAAATATATTCAGTATCGAAAGAAAACTTGTAAATGTCCATCCTAAACAACAGTTAATGATTATCCAAAAACTGAAAAATATCCAGGAGTAACTCTAGAGTGAAAATTCAGCGCTATAATACTGTCTCCCGCTTGTATAATATAGCAGTAAGTCTGTGGATTTACAACGCTAAAATTAGGGGTTCGATTCCCCTCGATGGGCATTGCAGGTAGCTCCATATTGGTTGGCTATAAGAAAAACATACCCGCTACAATATTAATATTTTACAATCCGACAAATTTACTAATACCAAAGTTCTGGTGCTAATTAGAGTTTAATTAATTAATTTAATTTAATAATTAAATGATTTATATCATTTAGTATCGTTAAATTATTTTAATCTTTCTGTAAATCAGCAACATCAACTTCACAGCAAGTAACACCCAAGACCGTAATATTATCATAAAATGTAACTACATTTTTCACTATTTCTTCATCTTTACCACTGATGTAAATCAAAAAGGACAAAGGTAATAAGACTGAGCCTTGACGTACCTCACTTGTGACATTATTCTACTTTGAATTTTTTGTTTGTATCGAATATCTGCTTCATTCAATCCAGTCATTTTTCTATCCAATAAACTTACTTGTCTTTCACATCTAAAGATGTGTTTTTGTTACAGACGTTTTATTTGTCACGTTCTTTGTTTCTTTGTTTTTGAATTTCTTGCCGCTTCCGTTAAAAAAGTTGATTTTTGGTAATATGCAACTAAAATATCATTATTCCTTATCTTCATATGCAGCAAAACAGCAAACATAATAAAGCAATGATCACTTGCACACAGATGTTTCCCAGTTTTAATCCGTTCAATCATTTTTATTTTAGAAGTTAACAATGTATCTAAAATAGCATTATTTCTAGTACGACGGGGAAAAATATATTAAATAGTTTCCAAAATCCTTTCTTTCTCGTGGTTTGACCCTAGCACCTCCCAGTTAATGTTCCCAAAATTAAAATCACGCATAATTATGACTTCATTAACAACTAAACTCTTAACCACAGCAAAGTTTCTCAATAATTTCACCGGTATTGTCTGGTGATCTATAACAAATATTCACTGAAAACCTTTTTCATTTATATCCGGAAATATAAACACAAATGAATTCAATCTTTACTACACTTAACTTTAACAAGATGTAACCCACATTTTACATATGAAGCCATTCCTTCCTGTATCCTAAGTGCTCTATCCCTAGTCATTAAACTATAACCCTGCATTACAAAAAAAGAGTTCTGTCGTCTAAATCATATTTAACCATATTTCAGTAATTCTCATTATATTGAAATCTTCTAGTCCTTCCATTAGCCTCACGTCATCCATTTTTTTATACATCTTCAATTATAATAGTAACAAATAAGCCTATCCTTAGAAATACTTCTATACTCATGCTAAACATTTCTCTGCATCATATTTTTATAATTCAGTTTATTTTGTCCCACTGTCTACTTTAAAAATTCCCTTATAACTGATTTAATAACATTTGCAAACAAGCTAATTCTACTCTATTTAAATGTAGAGCAACTATTCCAAAAAGCTCCCTTCTCCTATTGGACTGATCTCACAAGTCCTAACAACCAACATGCTCATCATGACACATTAACCTAAGCCCCTTGCATTTGCCTCTAGTAGTGTAATCATAATTTCATCCCCACAATTATTTCTCGGCCGTATTTCTGACACAATTAAGTTATGGTCTTTTCCTTTAAATGCCTTCATCAAACCCTTGTACTTATTGATTAGCTTTTCTGACGTACTTCTTCCAATAGCATTAGCCCTTACGTGTAAAACAAAATATCCATTATTGCAATCCCCTTTATTATATCTCTTGCTTTGTCACTTTTATCCTCTATCCATGCACTTAGGTAGCATAATCTAATTCTTTTCTTCCTATTTACTCCACAGACTATCCTATCCATATGCTCTATCAAGAAAAGACCTATAACCTTCTTATGTTTATCATGCATATCCTTGTATTGACCCGTTTCTTTCAATAGTTCCTCATTTACACAAGACAAAGGTGGAAATCTGTTCCTCAATAGAATAAATCCACTTCTATTAGTACTAATAATACTCTTCTAACTTTCTAAAACTCATTGTTACCAGTTGTATCCTTTGCATGTAAAAGTTGAAGTTCTTCTTTCTGCTTCCAGTTTCCACAACATACACTGCTCTTTATCTATTGCCTCTACTTTAATGAGGATATCGTCCAACTTCTCCTGCAATCAATAAATTATACATACAAATTGCACATCTTTATTACTCATACTAGTTTCCTTAAGGTACATACTATTCCCAACATCTCAAATAAAACCTACTTACTGCTCCTATCACATCTAACAAACTGTAAATTTATAACTCCTATAATAATCTTAGTTATTATATTTGTAGCCCAAACTGTAAATGCTTAACTCCTATACTAGTCTTAATTATTCTATTTGTAGTCTGGAGATAAATACTCAGTATTAAATTCCAGTTCTCTAATAATGTTACATTTGTTCTGTTTCTGGTAAGCTGTTACTATTTTTTCATTATTATTATAGCTCTCTGGTATCTTCTAAGAAAACTTTGTGTCAGTAGAAATCTTGATTTCTTAAGCTCAAGTATTGAACAAAATGAAGTATGAAAGAAATGATTGTTTAACTGAAAGATGCAAATTACGTTGATTTTAAAATACTTTTATCAGTTAAACCACAACTCTGTTGACTATAAAGAAGGATTTGTATGGTTTTTTCAAATCTGGCGATTTCTCACTTTTCATCTTAGAAAACATGTTTTTAATCTTTCCTATAGTTATTTAACAGCAGTTGCTATTTACCTTTTTGAAATAAATAACTGTTCCTCGATTTTGTTTTGTTTCTAATTTCATACAAAGCTACATCAGGGCTATCTGCGCTAGCCGTCCATAATTAAGTAATGTAAGACTATAGAGAAGGCAGCTAGGCATATTATAACACCCCCACAGCTGAAACAGTGAGCATGTGTGATGGGACAACGACTTGAACCCGCGGACATCAGAATGCTAGTCAAATTCCCTAACCACGTGGCCATGTCAGACCTTTTATCTTTTTATTCAACATGTGAAATTGTATGTTGCCATTTGATCTTTTATTCACATCTGTTTCAAATCTGCTGCTGCATTGTCTCTGTTAGTCTAAGACTGAACTTTAAAAGAGTAAAATTTCTACTATGTTACGAATATTATATTTATCGTGACTTGGTACATTATACTAAAACAGTATAAGAGCATCGTCAAATATTTTCAGTTCAAGCGTATTGAAATTAACACAACAGCTTGGTTTCCAATGCAAAAATCATCTACTGTACGATTGTCATGTCAGAAGCACAGCCTTCCTCTTTTGTGGCTTACAATAAGCCATGTCCTCCAGTGTCACAGCGGTATGTCTGCGGACTCATACCGCTAAAAACCGAGTTTCGATATCTATGGTGAGCTGAGCACAGATGGACCATTGTATAGCTTTGTGCTTAATTAAAAAAAAAAAAAGCCATCTGGTGTACACTAGAAAAACTATCTCCCATCACCAATTTCAAAAATCCCTCAGTACAGAAATCCCCTTCCTCTAAAGTAAACCTAAACTATCCAATAAATAAAGTAAAATATCTCAAAAACAAACCTTATAATTTATATAGTTATCAACTTTTTTTAAAACCAAATTAAATTTAATGCTTGATACCATAAATTATGTTAATTGATAGCTAATTGACCAAGTGATTAATGTATTAATTGAAGCCAATATAATAACTCATCTTAGCCAAAGTTAAAATATGGTAATGTGATTTCTGTATAATAAAATACAATCAGTCAGTAAATAGATAAGTTAGTGAAAGTGTGAAACAAAAAAAAAAAAAGATTTAATGTGGAATAGAAGGAATACTGGTACGTGTCGGCTGAACTGATACGTCTTGTTGAAAAAGTTGTTTACACGTAACTTGTGTTGCTTTTCCAGGCAAAATTCTTTCTTGACTATGTTGTATATCATTTTCTGAAACACATGTACGGCTTTCGCTATTGAACTTAGTGTTTTGGAGATTAGCTGTTGTAGATTTATTTCTGTAAGGCCCTAGTGTCCCTTTTGTCGCTTTTAAGACAAAGATTTACTATGATTACGTTATTTACGGTTCCAAAAACGGGAATAACTTTTGACATTAACCTTTGTTTATGCGGATTCTCAGCTGTTACAAGACGACACACTTCATTTTTTCCAGGGCTCGCCATGGCCAAGCGTGTTAAGGCGTGCCGCTTGTAATCTGAGGGTCCCGGGTTCGCATCCCGATCGCACCAAACGTGCTCACCCTATCAACCGTTATTGTTAACATTTCTGTAAGAAACACTTAAAACAAGGTTATATTTTCTTTAAAATGTGGATTTGTTCCTTGTGGTTACAAATATGTCTTGTTTGATTGCTTAAATCCTGATTTGTTTTCAACAAACAAGACTATTTTGCGACCACAGTTTTAGTGAATTATATTTACAAAGTCTACAAAGCAGGATGTAACATTTTTATCTTGAATATATTGAAGTTATTTTGGAAATGAGTTTTTTGTTTTTACTTAATTGCTATGCAATTTCAACTCTTGTGGTGTTAACAGAACTTTCGGATTCTATTAAGGCCATGAAACTCAAACAGACGCGTTTTTCTTATACCAATATCATTTATTCCAATTCAGATACTAAATATTTGCTTTTATACAGTCTATAAATTGAAGCTGTACAATAAGTGTCACAACATGAAGTCTTATTCAAAACGTTTGCGCTTATGTGATTTGTACATTTGAGTGATATATTTCAGAATATTAATATATATTAGTATTAAAAGTGTAAAATAATGCTGTAAAAAGTTGTAAGGTGTCAAATGTTAATACATTCATACATATATATATATTCAAACTGAAAACAATAATATTCATTTAAAATAGTTAGACTGACAATAATGATGGCATTAACCTTTATCAATGTATCATCGCGAAACTTTCTGGGATAATTAAACATAGTACACTTTCTATTTACCTATCTATAAATTTCTTCATTTTCTCACTGTACTTACCTCAATAGTACTATATGGATTTGAGGAGTGGACCCTTATAAACGGTTTGCAAAAAAGAAATTATATGAGATTCTTCTAAAGAATTGCGTATTCTATATACCATGAGAAAAACAAATAAATCGATTAAAGAGGAAATCATACAGAAAATCGACACCTATGAACCGTTAACAGAAAGTGTGAGAAGAAAGGAACTCTAAAGTTTGGTCATGTGGCGAGAAACCCAGGCACCTTTGTTATCATTGTGCTACATGCGAGTGTAGCAACATCAGAAATAAACTGAATGACCAACATAAAGAATTGGACTAAGACTTCAGTGATAGAAACTATGAGAAACTGAAAACGTTGGGAGCTCTAATAGCCGTATTAAAGATCTCCCAAAATATAGGAATGGTTATGAAATCAATTACTCGATACGTATCTATCTATATACTAACAAAACCGGGCCCGGCAAGGCCAAGCGTGTTAAGGCGTTCGACTCGTAATCCGAGTCCGGGTGGCACCAAACATGCTCGCCCTTTCAGCCGTGGGGGCGTTATAATGTGGCAGTCAATCCCACTATTCGTTGGTAAGAAGGTAGCCGAAGAGTTGGTGGTGGGTGGTGATGACTAGCTGCCTTCCCTCTAGTTTTACACTGCTAAATTAGGGACGGCTAGCGCAGATAGCCCTTAAGTAGCTTTGCGCAAAATTCAAAACAAACTAACAAACTGCAAGAAATTAATCAAAATGTTTTGAAATAAACTTTATACATGGAAGTGTTAAACGTATATACAATATTTCGTAGGTGAAGCTGCACATTTGTAAGAAGAGTGTTATTTTGATATATTTACAATTGTTTTAAATTGCTTCCAAAATTTAAGTTATTTTCTGTTTTTGTTATTGTTGTTGTTTAGTTTCGAATACAAAAAAATTATAATAGAAAAATGAAAATTAAAACCAGCTTTACATTTTTTTCATGTATAGTAAACACGTGGATAAATGTCCGTTTAAAACTATGAAATTGTCATATTTTTGTAACATTTTAATTATCGTGTTATCTCTCTATATCTTCTGGATTTAACCCTAAACATTTAGATCAAAACTGTTTTCGAAACTGAACACCATTTTAAGCAGTTTATACAACTAACTAGATGTTCTTAAAATTTCATCAAAAGAAACGTTTAAATTTGAAGTCATTCCTCTTATTTGTAATCTTGAACTATTACATCTGAATGTTAGAAATAACATTTGGAAATTAGAAATACCGAGTGTTTATAGAGTGCCATGCTACCATTAATTATGACTAGCAGAGTAGTACATTTCTTACAAAAGCATATTTTTAAATACGTGATTTGTAGAATAATGCCAAGAATTCTAATCACAAACACTGAAATCTCTAAGTCCACTTGTTTTAAGCCTAACATTGGTGAATCCTATACTGAATACAATATATATTCAATAAAAATTTAAATTAACAATGTAACTTGTGTACTATTTTGCTTTAGTTTAGGTAAGGTTTATCTTGATTACGTAATGTTATCAATAGATGAACTTATAATTTTATCATACGACATAGTATTAAAAACTTTGATAAGCTATGAATAAGTTGTTGTACAAAACATATACTAAAATATATTTACATCTGCCTTTTGTTTATATCCGTTGCAAATAAAAGCGCTCGCATACATATTTATGAAACATAGTAAGGTGCGCGCGCATTTTCAGGACAGACAAAATAAATATCTAACCAATATAAAAGCCAATGTGTGTGTGTGTGTGTCACTTCACACTTGATTTTTTATATACAGGAAATCATAAAAGGAAAAATGCATTTATCAAGATTTAATAGTTTGTTTAATGTTTCCTCATTACGATTATGGTGTGTGGGTGACAGCACTTTCCCCGCCATTTTTGACTGACGATACTTTAGTTATTATAATGTGTGTGTTTTTCTTATAGCAAAACCATATCGGGCTATCTACAGTGTTCACCACAAAGAATCTAGCCCCACGATTTTAGCTTTGTAAATCTGTACACTTTCCAAGACACACAGCAGAGTACAGTTATTAAAATAAATAATACACGGTGCTTTTTTAACCTCTTATAATTATACCTACGTTGATGATTATAAAAAATATTGCAATAAAAATCTTTCAGTAAATGTTTTTGGATTACTTTTAGAGTTAGTATAACAATAGGTTTACTAGGGTTGTAAGAGTAACAAAATTACGAATTTATTTGAACACTTTATGTTTTAATATTTCATTACACACTTTATGACTCTCTAATCAATTGAATAAATGTGATCTAATAAGTTAGATTTTTACAGCAGTGTTTTACTGGTTTTTGTTTATATACTCTTTTTTTCCTTGTTATATAAGGTTATTTTATATCGACTTATTTGCATTACTCTGTTAATTTATGTTTTGATGCCTTCAACGTTATGTAGTCATTACAGAAAATCCCACGTTTCTTGTCAAAACTTTTTTGTATTTTTTATACACTAATGATCATAGGCACGTGCTTCTGCTAAGCAGTTGTAACAAAATTATGTCAAAGTTAACGATATATTGATTTTATTTAAAATATTTAATATCATAAATAATCAAATAGTATATTTCCAACGAAGTTGAACGAATAAAGTTGAACGTTGAAAGAATAACTATGCTTTGATAAAGAGTACAATACAACGTATGCACTTCAAATTATTATTATATTCAAACTAATGTAAAGATATGTAGATGTGGTTTCATAGAATAAACTGAAAGTATATTTTAGAATACTGAAGTCATTATGACGTAAGTAATAATAACTTCGACCAGAATAAATTATGTACGTAAAGTAAAACTGCAAACCAGCCTGATCATTAGTGTATATTTTTCCTGCGTTTCAACTTATACAGATTAGAATGTATGTTTATCAATTTGATACCTTCGCTTTAATCCCTGGGTAGATATAAAAAAATATCATAAATAAGGAAGCAAAATAAAAAGGATAACAATTATAATTACTGTTACAGTAGCTGTTATGCATTTAATAGTTCAGTAAATTAACTGGAATTATTAATTAGTTTTATATAACTTGACACTGTGTCCATCTACACTTCTGGTAGTAGTAATTAATAGAGGGATTTTTGTGCTATATTCATGTATAATATTAGTTGTAAACTGTGAAATATAGTTAAAGTTACAAGTATTGGGTATCTGCTTTGGTAATGGGGACAGAAGACTCGCACAGCTTCAGTACAGTTTAAGATACCACACGGGTAGTGTGACGTAGTTGATCGGGCACGATACTTGTTATAAACTAGTAATGTCTCAGAACTATAGGCTTGACAATGATATTTATGAGGCTTGGTAGCTCCGCATATAGAACTTGTGTATTTAAGCATAATTTATAGAGAAGTTTGGGGAGAATTAGGGTAAAAAAAAAAGAGAGTGTATAAGAATTTTAGTTTTCAAAGATATAAAATCTTTTGAGCTATAGGAGCAGTTCCAGTGGACATTTGGGTATCAATATTTAATATATTTGAAAGTTTGGTTGCTTGCATTGAAAAGAAGGATATGGTCGAGATGTTTTCTTAGAAGAGGTTATCTCTTAAGTATACTGATGAGGTTATTTGGGGACCGTCGGAAGTCTGAGATTAGAGCTTGATTATCGTGCACTGAAATAGAAAACATTATAAAGGAAGTTGACGGTTCAGTTGCTTGTACGAAATAAAATATTTCTTTGGTGACGTATTGTAAGTAGAGAATGATGTCGATTTTGAGTTGGGATAGAAATGGACGCTTTAGAGAGTGTTCTCTGGACTGTGTTCGAGAATAACTGCTTGGCGAAGTCTACGTCGTGGATGAAAGACTATAAGGGACACGCTTAAAATAATATATAACATGACTAGATCTCAAAAAAATAGTTTTTTTGGGTAAGAGTACACTGTATGTTAAATATGTGTTTTACGCAGGCTAGATAGCAGGATGCTTATAGAAGTTTTACGGTTTCAGTGAGAAAGTTCTCGAAACTGGGAATAAACAGATTTATTGGTTAATTAAGATAAAGAGTAAAGTACGAAAAATATATAAAATAGCAGGTTAAATATCAGATTAAATCAGGTTAAATATTAGATTTGAAGATAAACTTAATAGACTAAACAATAAGTTTAGTTGTTAATATTCTAAGACTATGAGTATTATGAGTAAAATGCATAAATTCAGGGATAAATTTCAAATAAAAGATTATGGTATAATATAGCAAGGCTTGGAAATAGTTAAAATTGTAAAATATTTTGAATTCGCGCAAATAAGATATTTAATAGTGAGTTCATCGGTTAAGCATTGTGTTATGTCGTATTTAACAGAGAACCATGACCAACCAACACAGATAATCGACACATGTGGACAGAGCAACCACCATCTTTGTTTGACGAAGGCTATGAAAGACCATGAAATAGTAAAAGGGCAGAGTTTGACCTTACGTTGGTGGAGTTACTGAAGACGACTGGAGAAGAGGACATTCTTTCTATGTGGCAATTCTACGATTTGAACAGCAGGAGAAATACTTGTATCTCAGAACGGCTGATATGGGTATTAACAATTTTTACTGTTAAACAGAGAATGACATTTCGACCTTCCTAGTTCATCTTTGTTAACCATACCAGCCTTTCTGAGATACATTTATATTTCAAGCGGGTTTCTCGTCATCAAGAAGGAGAAAGATTTGAAGACTGGAAACTAGCATGTTTGTGCCTCTTCCAATGAAGAACCTCATACGTCCATCTATACTTATTAGAAGGATGCTGGAAAATTAAGAGAAGAAACTACAGTCGACTATGAGAGGATGAACAAGAGATTAGATCAGTAACCTGCAGTTAAGAAATGTAGAAACCATCACATACTAATGTGTTTTATCGATTAATCCAGAGCGTTTCGTCACGTGGAAAGAGTTTTCAGAGCTGTTAGCGTAGTTAGTGATATATCTGTATTGTAACAAATAAGAAATAAGAAGTGTTGACAACACCAAGTGGTTGTTCAATATTGGCTTAGATCTAACGTATCCTTCAAGAATGTTTGACGTCACCGCAGCTTTTCAACTTATTTGACGAGGACATAATCCGGAAACTTTCCGACAGTTTTTAAGATAAGGTGAAAAATGGAAAAAAAGAAGGATTACGCACATCAGGTGTGCTAAAGACAAAGCGCTCAATGCTGAAGGAAGAATTTCAAAAATTATTAGAATGAGTAAAGACAGTGAATAAGGAGAATGGCCTGAAGTTAAACACTATAAATATACTGAATGAGGAGAATGGTCTGAAGTTAAACACTCTAAATATACTGAATGAGGAGAATGGCCTGAAGTTAAACACTCTAAATATACTGAATGAGGAGAATGGCCTGAAGTTAAACACTATAAAGAATACGAATGAAAAGAATGGCCTGAAGTTAAACACTATAAAGAATACGAATAAGAAGAATGGCCTGAAAGTAAATACTATAAAGACGGTGAATGAGGAGAATGGCCTCTAGTTAAACACTCAGAAAATGGAGATCGTGATTATTGACTAAAACATTGAAGTATATAGAGGGAGCATTGAAAATATTCGTGATAATTTTGTGTGCTTTAGTTCGATAGTAAAACTGAAAGACACTATTGGACGAGAGATTTAATGGCAACTTTCAGTTACACATAGAAATCTTCTGAGTATGGTCAACAATAGGAGAAATAAATATATATGCCAATAACCCTAAATCTCTGCGATACAGCCACAGACAATAAGAGAGAGTTACAAGAATCTCTTTAAATGCCTTTAAGGATGCTCAGTTTCAAGAAAGGAGCAGATGAATTGTAAGTTGGTATAGAGAGGTAGTGTTATGAAAGTTGAAACATACTCACTATTATGTATTTATTTTAATATCAATGCTTGATTTGGTTAAATATACATTTAGAAATTATGTAACTTATGCTGTCACATGTGTATTACAAAATTCCCGCCTGTTCCCAAAATTTGGAAAAGATACTCGAGCGTAAGAATTAACGATGAAAATACCGATATTGTTGGGCCAACTGAAATTTCTAGAACCTCGCCTTAAAGTTTATGGTTTGCTTTGTTTTGAAATTCGTGCAAAGCTACACGAGGGTTATCTGCGATAGTCGTCTCTAATTTTGCATTGTAATACCAGAGAGAAGACAGCTAATCATCACCACTCACTGTCAAGTCTTTGGCTACTCTTTTACCAATGAATAGTGAGATTGACCGTCACATTATAACGTTCCTACTACTGAAAAGACGAGCATGTTTGGTGTGATGGAGATTCGAATCCACAAGCCTCGGATTACGAGTCGAGTGCTTTTTGCACCTGGCCATGTCAAACTCTAACGTTTATGAATCAACACGCCACACCAAGAGACAGTTTTTATATATAGGTAGTTTGTTACAATTTGTAGATTGTAAACCTATGGAGCTTTAACTGTGATAAACGCTTGTTAATCAAGAAACTATAAATATTTGGCCAGGAACATTTCGAGATTTCGAACGTTACAAAATATCCAGCTTCAGTAAATTCACATCGGACATCAATATTTTCAGGAAGCATTACATATCTTCAGCAGTGAAAAGTCACCTTGTAAACTGGCAAAGAATACAGAACTAGCTAGTTCCTGTTAAGTTAATTGTATCAAAGTTAACTCGGAATTAATTCGGTCATCGTGAATCCTCGATAAGATATAAAGAATGTTTTTGACCAGAAAGAAGACTTAATACTATTTATAAGTTTGTATACTCTGTGTATGTAAATCATTATTTCTTATATCTACATGTAATATCGTTACTATATATGATATTACAGAGTGTATAATAAAATACATTTATATTAAGAAAGACAAATGTGTATCAACCTTTTTGGAAAGCATCACACATTTGTTACGTTTAATACATTTAATTAACTTCTAAATTTAATATAAAATTTGATTCAGCAATCGCAAGCGTAACAAAATAAATCGGTGGCTCGTTTGGGAGAAATTATAATAACAAATTAAGTGTTCTGTTCCTTGAGACATGTAATGAGACCTTTATGTCTCTATCTAGAGAAAATGATCATGCAGGGTAACATTGAGGGATAGGAAAAATGGAAAAAAATCAACATGTTTTTGATACACGTATGATTTAAAACAATGGTAGAGTGAGAGATGGGTAATGTAATGAAGATATTATCGATAATTCTATTGGTGAACAAAACTGAAAACATATTTGCCCATTAGGGATATTTATCTTAAATAACACTATGTAACACAAATTTTGTTCCTGGGCAGTATGTGTTATATTTTAATTGCTTATGTTGTAAAAGTACAGAAAATGACTTTGCTTTTGTGATCTGGATAATGAAATTTAGAAATTAACCTATTTTTTATGTAAAAACGGGCAAATTTGGCACATTTTCATTTATATAAGATTTGAATACAACAACATATGAATCGAAATTCACATGTACTTATACTAAAGTTATACAAAACTGTATATAGGTGAATAGTGTTTCGAGATTTGCGACTGTAATGTAAATCACTTTCACGTAGCAGCCCCCAGATATATTCATTATAATGAATACCAGGCCTTTTTCAGGACAGGAGATATAAGAAATAAGATTCAACTTGTTAGAGGTGAATGTATACAACTAACGGTGAAGAAGTTGTGCCTGTTTATAAGATTCAACTTGTTAGGACTGAATGTATACAACTAACAGTCAAGAGGTTGTGCTTGTTTAAGTTATAGCGAAAGACTTTGAGGGAAACTGCTTTTAATTAACGAATTTTATTGCTTTCTTATTTAAACAGATAAGTTGAATAAGAAATGTTTTGTTTGTTTGTTTTTTAATTTCGTGCAAAGCTACTCGAGGCTATCTGCACGAGCCGTCCTTAATTTAGGAGTGTAAGATTAGAGGGTAGGCTGCTAGTCATCACCACTCACAGCCAACTCTTGAGCTATTCTTTTACCAACGAATAGTGGGATTGGCATTATAACGCCCCACGGTTGAAAGGGTGAGCATGTTTGGTACGACGGGATTCGAACCCGCGCCCTCAGATTACGAATCAAACGCCTTAACCCAATTGATCATGCCGGCTCTTGAATAATAAATGGTACTTTGAAATTAAAATTGTTTGAATTTCCGTTACGTCAAACATGATCATCCTTTCACTCGCGGTGGCGTTATTATGTGACGATCAATTCTACTGTACGTTGCTAAAATACTAGACCAAGATGGTAAAGACTAGCTGCTTTTCCTCTAGTCTTATACTTCTAAATTAGAGATGGCCAGTCTTCCTGTAGTTTTGCATGAAGTTCAAAACAAACAAACAAACCAATCCCGACTTAAGAGAGAATAATTGTCACATCTAGTTATTGGAACTGTATAATTTCAAGTAGTGTGAGAGAGAAGCAAACGCATCATGTTAACAGTATTCATAACCCTGAAAAAATATTGAAATTGACATGAGCCGATGGTAAATAAAAATGGAGTGAGATTGAAAATAAATTTCGCACGAGATTCATACGTTTTTTCATACGGTTTTAAATGAAGTAAAAAATAAGATATGCAAGGTTTTCTCTTTCCTTTCTGTTGGCTCAGTAAACGGTCGATGGGTGTCTGAGGCTGGAGAGTTGGAAATCCTACTTCTGTTTTAAAGTGGTTGTAAGAGATACCTCTTAAATTATTAGCCCATTTGTCGACTTCTATGCTGGAAAGAAAACTTAGAGAGTTTCATAAAGGTCAATATTTTCATATTAATCTGATTAGTTTTTGGGGATGTTATCGAAATGGTGGTAAGAGGTCTTCTAATTACTAAACAAATGCTTTAGATTGTTTTTTGTTAAGCACAAAGCTACAATGAACTGTCAAAACTCAGTTTTAGCGTTATAAGTCCGTAGACATGTCACTGAGCCACTGAGAGGGAGGGGAGAGTAATCTTTTGATAAGATGTCACACAGAGGACAATCTTCTATGAAAAACCACCCCATTGTAAGTTTGTGTGAGGGAATATGGGGAAAGATAGTTTAATTGGATTATAGAAGTGCTTGGTAAAATAAATATAAAAGTTTATATTACAGAAACCTAGTCAAAATTAACCTACGTAATTGGTGTGGTACAGAATGATCCTGGGTCTGTTTTGCCACATACATAATTTTATTTCGGATTTGTTTGCGTGTAAATATAATATAAAAATTCGTTTATGTTTAGCTTCCCATGAGACGTTTCTTCAGTGAAACGGCAGTATCTTCGGATTTACAACGCTAAAATCAAAGGTTGAGGCACAGTAGATAGTCCGATGTACCGCTGGTACAAAAAGCAACACCCACACACCCATGACAATAGATTTCTTAATTGGTTATTAAACATGTCTTCTTGCAGGAAAGATAATCGTGACATCATTCACAATGTCCCAAAAGACACATCTGTCTTTTCTATAATTTAATCCTGTAATGGCCAGAGATTTCCCCACCCTACATTAGAGTATGAGTTGATGAAGGTTGCGTGTTTGAGATTCCGCTATAGGAAGACTATATTTGTCTATGTTATTCAATTTTAGTAATTTTAAGGCCAAATTCTCTTCTGTTAAGTAGTATTGCTGTTACAATTTTTATTGCAGAATGGATTAAACATTCTGTAATTTTAAGAAAAATATAATTTCAGATACAGAGATTTTGTAAAGCTTACAAGAAGTATTAAGACATATTAAATTTTCATATAACTTTAACTTTTGTTAAATTTCTTTCTTTTGAATTTCGCGCAAAGCTACACGAGGGCTATCTGAGCTAACCGTCCCTAATTTAGCAGTGTAAGGCTAGAGGGAAGGTAGCTAGTGCTCACCACCCACCGCCAACTCTTGGGCTACTCTTTTACCAATGAATAGTGGGATTGACCGTAACTTTATAACGCCACTGCTACTGAAAGGGCAAACATGTTTGGTGTGATGGGGATTTGAAATCGCGACGCCTCGAATTGCGAGTCGAATGCCTTAACCACCTGAGCATGCTAGGCCTTGTTAGATTTCCTGAACTTCACTTGTTTTGTTTAACCTTTACAGTTTTAACCTAACTGATTTTGTAAGACCAGTGACAGTTAGATTTAATTTGTTTTAATTTAATTATAGTTTTGTTTTGTTTTTCTCTTGCTTGTGAGGGTAGACGATGGAGGTTCCTTTTAACATTATGTTTCTTGCTGGTTTAAGCCCCTGGAAAAACTTGCCTTCGGCATGTATTGTATCTGTTTTGTAGTAAAGATTGTATTGTTTACACTTTTTTATATTGTCTTCTTCTTTGAGACGAATTTAATCGCAATACGAAAAGCAACGAAGCCATTGTCTGAAACATCATGTTATTTATAACTACTATTAAGCACACAATGGTGTACAGGAAGATAACATTCTAGTATTGTGCCGCGTCTGTAGTGCTTGGGCCTATGATATTTCTTATTTTGTGGTTAGAGAATCGGTGATTCGAATATCCGTAACACTGAACATGCTCGTTATGGAAGTACTATAGTGTTATAACAAAAAACACACACCACTGAAATTAATATTTACGTCGCTTAAATATATATAGAATAAATGGTCTTACAAAATAATTTAGGTGCTTTAATTTTTAAATGTTTGTTCTATTTTAGGTCGGGCATGGCCAGGTTAGTTAGGGTGCTTGATTGTAAGCCGAGGGTCGCGAGTTTGAGCCCCTGTCACAGCAAACATGCTCACCTTTTCAGTCGTGGGAGGTGTAATAATGTGATGTTCAATGCCATTATTCTTTGGTAGAAATGTAGCCCAAGAGTTGTCGGTGGGTAGTGCTGACTAGTTTCTTTGTCTCTAGTATATCACTGTTAAATTAGGGACAGCTAGCGCAGATAACCCTCGTGTTACTTTGCGCAATTTAAAACAACAAACAAACAAACAAGCTCTTATTTGTATTACCAATATTAACAGAAATGTAGGTATTAATGTTTTGGATTAAATTCCATTCTTGGCAGCGGTAAGTCTTCGGATTTACAACGCTAAAATCAGGGGTTCGATTCCCTTCGGTGGACTCAGCAGATAGCCCGATGTGGCTTTGCTTTATGAAAACACATACACACACCCATTCTTGGATAATGAAAATTGTCCTAAAAACGCTAAGGTACTACATGATGACTTGAATAATTGTGTAAATTTCATAAATATTTGATAAATCGTTTATAATTATTTGAAAAGGCAGTGTAACAGACTAAATTAGAATCACATGTTCAATGAATGTGAGAATTTATTCAATAGCATGACAGAAAGAAATGCTTTTTGGCATAGTGATAAATAAGTCACTCAAACCATCGAAGCAATACTCTGTTGCTCCTAATACGATGTATTTATAAACATATTGATCACTGATTAAAAGAAGAAATTATCTCTTTATGCAACTCACTAGTTAGACTTAACCTCGAATTTAACGCTTTTGACTTTCTTACTTTAAAAAAACATCGATTTACTGGAAATTGATCCATAGTAGGGTTAATGAGATGATCCTAGAGATGACAGAGTTATCTCATTGGAATAACTTAAGAGCATCTAACAATTTCAACGGAAAGTGTCCAGGATATCGATTGCTTCTTTGTTCTGTATTCTAAGCACAATGAGACGAAAATGCACGAGTTTAAGATCTGGGAAAGATCGGCTACACGCCAGTTATAACAGTTCTTATTTTTCTATAAGAGTGATTAGCTTATAGAATGAGTCGTCACTGGCATCAGTAAAAGATGGGCCTTAATTCGGTTTGTTTTGAATCTCGCAAAAAGCTACATAATGCCTATCTGCGCTAGCCGTTCTTAATTTGGCAGTGAAAGACTAGAGGGAAGTTAGCTAGTCATTATCACCCACTGTCAAATCTTGGCTTATCTTTTACTGACAAATATTGGGATTGAGCGCAATTATAACTCCCCTACACTGCAAAGAGCGAGCATGTTTGATGTGACAGGGATTCAAACCCGTAACCCTTAGGAACTGCTTTAGATGAGTAAATGTTCCTTTATTGTCTGTACGTTTATATTTGCCTGGAGTTGAACTGGTTTAATTTTACTAGGTTTAATTATTTTGACTTTTAATTTTTTTAAGAATTTGCATGATAAGAACTCATTAATGTGTTTGTTTGCTTAATAAACAATTTAAAATATTAATATTAAACCAGGCAATAACGATATACTTATAACATTAGAAAAATAGAAGTTGTGATCACTGAATTATTGTTTATGTTCTATTCAAACTAAGTTTAGTGAATTTTATTATAAATCTACTTACCATACTGGTGCCCTGGTAAGCCACCAGTAAGTCTACGGATTTGCAACGTTAAAATCCTGGGTCTGTTTTCCTGCCATGGACAATATGGCTTTGCTGTAAAACAGAGATAAATGACTGAACAAGATACCAGTCGACTCTTCGCACATGAGATTTGGAGAAAGTACATCAAGACTGGTTACATTTGCTGACAACCCATAATAGATGTTATCAAGTTTTGCTCGTCCATTACCTCTACAAAGAGGAAAAAGAAATCGTATGCAGGTATCTCTGCACATGCTACGAAGCTAGCTCGGTTTGCACTGCACCATATTTCTGAACCGGAAATTGCCACGAGATTTAATGTTTCGAAAAATCCATCATGACTGAGATAGACACTAAACTGTCTTTTTTAAATTGGTGTAGATCATACAATGAAGTCATTTTCAGAAACCTTTCATATCAAAGACTTGAAAAAAGCAGGATTATATTTCAGTGTTTTGGATAAGTTTTTAAAATATTTGACAAAGTTTAACAACTTTCTAGGTAATTTTTTTCTTAAATTGCGCTTGTAACAAACCTTTTACTCTATAACTCCTTCTTCTGAGCACATTTTTATATAAATAAGATGAAAAAATGTTGCTTTCATCGAACGATTGGAAACGTTTAATCTGCAGAACACGTTTGTGACAACTGGAAATGACAAAATTTCATATTTCATTTTTATAAGCCTATAAACTTTCTAAATATCATTTAGAGATTGTGAAAAGTCCCATCAAAATGTTTTTTTTATCAATTTTGATGTCTTAAGTGAAATAAATGAACAAACCCATGTTCTTAAGCACTAGTATACAAATTTTCTTTTTCAATAAAGAAAATGGGCAAATATCATTTTTCATTTCAGTTTATTTTTTCGTCCAAAGGCAACTAATTGCATTGTTCTAGAATACAACCCGAGTAACACAATAACATACGATATTTTTGGTACTATAGTATTACCATAATTATACTGAATATCAATAACAGTTTAAGGAGAAATTATACGTTTTGCACACAACGCCTTTGTCTTTTATTTGAATTACATCTGTCCCTAAACGAATGCTGGAAAGAATCATTAGGAGCTTGAAATGGAAGACAGCATCCTTAGGTGCCAACTCATTACGTAATGACTTCATTCTCAAGTTACAATAAATATGATGATTCATTACCTCTGCCAGTTCTTGTGGTACACTTAACAACCGATAGTTGATGTGTGAAAGAAACTAAATAGCTTCATACAGGACCTAAAGAAAAATAATATCCACTGATAAGATGGGTGCGCATATGTATTTTGATGTAACTAATATAATGTCAGTAGAAAAAATAAAACCATACAAATTACAAAATATTACTAACATGTATAATTCATACGGTTTTAGTCACATTTCATGATAAAAATGCATTACTATAACACACAGGTGGACAACCCGTGTCCACTAAATTCTAAAATATGTTTTATAGTATCCAAGTGTGTTATTTTTCGATTATGAGTGGAAAAGGAACCTTGAGGATCTCCAGCGTGTTTGAAAGACGCAAGTGCGACTCTCAGACTATGTGAGGTTGGAAACCAGTGGTTTTATAGTTCTGAATTAAAATAGAATCATGAGTCTAATAAAGAGAACCCATAATTCATGTATTCTTTGTCAGAAGCTCAAACAAAGTTTATTTTCTCCAAACTTCCAAGTGTTTTGAAATAAACACAAAAATAAAACCCGGATTTGCTCTCTTTTTAAATACTGAAAACTATGGCGTAAAATAAAAAGTAAAGTAATTTATTTGAACAAAGCATGAAAATATGAACAATAAAAAAGGAAATCGTTTGAATATTTAAACAACATCAATATTAAGTACGCCAAATTAATTTATGTTATTATGATTAAGATCATATTTTGATGAAGTTATAATATGAATCAAACATATGCTTGGTAAAATGTATATAAATCATATATTTGGGGCCCGACACGGCCAGGTAGGTTTGGCTCGTAATCTGTGGGTCGCAGGTTCGAATCTCGGTCGCTCCAAACATGCTTGCCCTTTTAGCCGTGAAGGCGTTATAATGTGACTGCCAATTTCACTATTCGTTGGTAAAAGAGTAGCCCAAGGGTTGGCGGTGGGTGGTAATGATTAGCTGCCTTCCCTCTAGTCTTACACTGCTAAATTAGGGACGGCTAGCACAGATAGTCCTCGAGTAGCTTTGTGCGAAATTCAGAAAACAAGCAAACAAACTCATATTTGGATATATCATAAGATCATGTGTGTTCAGGTTTATGTTCTAAAACAGATTTTAAAAATGCCTCTGTAAAAGTCTTAACAAAACATTTCAAATACGGACATTTTCAGATCTTCGCTATTTTAGCTTTACTATTATATGTCTTCACTTCATTATTACTCACGACGATACGATAAATTTCAGGTTCCTTGGTTCTTTCCTCCTGGAGCTATGGCGGTCACCATTCTTTTCTCTGCGGGTTTTCACACAAAAAGATGCGCATTCGCATGCGCGCACTCACGTAGACAATGACAGCTAGAATGTATTTGTTATCATTCCTCCCTCTGAAGTAGGATCTAGTATAACCATTTAGCACCTGTTAGTAAAGATTTCATGATTATAATAGTTTGAAAGAACTTTCATTTGTATTTTGATTGACATGCAAGATATGTTACAGATACTGAAGTTATTACATACGATTAGTAATTCATCAGAATTGTAAAGTTAATAATTGTTTTACCGAATTAAATAATAATGTGATATCTTAAACAGTACTACGTTAGTTGTAATTTTTCACTCGTTATTTTTTCAAGTGTTTGGCCTAAATTTATGATAAGTGAATTAATTAAGTATGATTAATATATTCATAATGTTTATTGATAATTTGCAATATTTATAATTTCAAATTGTGTAAATAAGGCACTATTTATATTGTTTCGTTTGCAAATAAGCTTTCTTTATGTGATATGAATTGATTGATTGTTCGAAGTTAAGCCCAAAGCTACATAATGGGCTATCTGTGTGCTGCTCACCACGGGTATCAAAACCCGATTTCTTGCGGTGTGAGTCCGGAGACATACCGTTTTGCTACTAGGGAAAGAAGGAGGTGATATGGAACGATGTTGTTGTTGTTTTTTAATTAAGCACAAAGCTACACAATGGACTATCTGTCCTCTGCCCACAACGGGTATCGAAACCCGGATTTTAGCGTTGTAAGTCCGCAGATATACCGCTTTGTCACTTGGGAAGAAGGAGGTGATGTGGAATCATCGAAAAATACAGCCCATTTATGCGCTATTCATTAAATCTTTCTAATAGCAAAAATAAAAAAAATGTACTTTTACAAGTTTCTCAGTAATTAAAGGCCTGGCATGGCCAAGCGCGTAAGGCGTGCCACTCGTAATCCGAGGGTCGCGGGTTCGCGCCCGCGTCGCGCTAAACATGCTCGCCCTCCCAGCCGTGGGGGCGTTATAATGTGACGGTTAATCCCACTATTCGTTAATTAAAGAGTAGTCCAAGAGTTGGCGGTGGGTGGTGATGACTAGCTGCCTTCCCTCTAGTCTTACACTGCTAAATTAGGGACGGCTAGCACAGATAGCTCTCGAGTAGCTTTGTGCGAAATTCCAAAACAAACAAACAAACAAAACTCAGTAGTTAAAATTAAAATTATTATGTACATTGGAAGAATATTACAACAAATGAAAATGTATTTCAAGAAGCTGAATAAAAACAAAGTGATGCGTATTTATAAATTCGTACTAGCTGTTACAGAACAGATTCCAAAGCACTTAGAAGCCTGGACTTTTGAAACAAAGACTATTCAATCAACACCACTCAAAAGTTGTTAAGCATTTAAAACTGTTCTTCTACAGAAGGAAGGAGTAGTTTTTCTGTGAGAGACATCAAGTGTCAGTGTTCGTAACTAATGCCATTTTATTTCTATACAACCTTCAACTTTAGTAGTAGTAGCACATAATTTTATGAGCATGTTACAAATACAATTTCAAAATATTCGAAAAAGAACAAATGCAACAGAAAAATCAGAATATGATTAACAGTCTTATTTCAAAGGTAGGATTATATTTAACCTTTTCAAATCATGCAGATGAAAACCAACATTAGGAACTCTTATTTGAGAAAATAAGAACTAAAAATAAAGTTTAAGATCTTTTCCGAATTACGTGTTAATAGCTTTATTGTTTTATAATGGATTAGAGTCAGATTTTTTTATACTAGTAAGTAAACTAAATCACGTAGTACAGAGGTAAGTCTACGGATTTAGAACGCTAAAATCAGGGGCTCAATTCCCCTCGATGGACTCGGCAGGTAGCCCGATGTGGCTTTGCTATAAAAAAACAGACACATACTAAATCATTTTACTGCGTGTGTTATTTGTAAGTTATATTTACATTATAAGGAGTTATTTCTTCAAATTTCAATAGAAGTAGAGAAAAACGTACAACGTGTCAAAATATTTTCACACAATAATTTGATTGTGTATTTCACTCTGAGATCTTATTATAAACTAAAATTTATAGTATCTGATAACTCACTTTATTAATTTTATGTAATACAGAAATATCTATAAAAATATGTCATATTTTTGCGTTATTTAAAATGAGAAAACATTAGCTGTATGCAAAGGCAAATTGTGCTTTGACGTAGATATCTTCATTATCCAGATTCATTAAGTAGTAACATTCATTAACTACGATCTTACAAAAAACAACAGTGTATATTTCTCACTCATGTTTTGTTAGTAAAGTAAGTTACCAGTCATCACGTACGTGCAGAGGATTTAATCAAGATAACTATCGCTACATGCGAACAACGAGAACATCTTTTATTGTCAATTTTTCATTAGTGAGAAAGAGCTCTTTTATTTTAACTCAAATATGTATGTATATATATAGGTCATCTAAAAATACCCTAACAACAGTTATTTTATCAAGAAATAACAGTCGTAGACTACATTTTATTCATGAGCGATTGTTTTTTTAGTGTAGTTTTTTCTCCTGTGCCTGAGTGTTTATAAAAACCAATAACGTGTACTCGCCAGACTCTTGCAAAATCTCACCAGATCGTTAAAACCGAAATTTCAATGATCAGCAATGCTTTATTCACGACAATATACTGTTACAATAACCTTGCAGCAAATTTTCATTGCAAAAGGCTTCACTGTAAGGTTATCCTGTCCAAAGCACACCGTTCTTGACTGTTGGCTTTCCATAATCAATCTAAAGTTAATACGTTGGATTCCTAAAGCGTGCTCTTGTTAACATTCTTTCCGTTCAATAATCCATACTCGTTTTCTTCTCTTGCTGTTTCAGGTGTGTGACGGTTCAATGGATATTAGATGGTGGAACAAGCTGTGTGCAAGACTCTTTTATCACGTTTTCGAGCGAAGATCTTTCTTGCTTGTGCTAGATGCTGTAGTCTGGAACACGTTTACGGTTTTTGCCACTAATCTTAATGTTTATTCATAAAGACCCATGTATTACAAAACTTCGCTTTTTTATTTTGACTCGTTAAGAAATTAATTACTGTAGGTTTCCTTGTGTTTGGCCTTAGAGCCCCAGGTTGATAGCATTAAGGAAAAAGAATATCGCTTTCTTGGAAATTATGGGTTTCCGGTCTGGGCATATCTTTATTGTATAAGTGAATCAACATTTCAAACCAGAAAGAACTGTTACATACCTACTTAACACCAAACAATATCATAATATACTTATGAGACATATTTAAGTCTATTTATGTAAGACTAAGGTTTTTTCCTGTTTAATCAGAATTGTTGGTTTGTTTGAGGTTAAGCACAATGTTACACAATAGAAACCCTGTTTCTAGTGGAAGTCCTCACACATACCGCTGTTCCACTGAGGTCGCTACTCAGATACCGAAAAAATTAATTCAGAGTTATCAACCACTGTGTAAAACATTGGTTCTTTTCTAACCTCAGTGAGGTTATACTGACCAAATATGCTTTATGCGTTACTCACTATAGCGACCGAAACACAGATGTATATAACTCCTACAGTGAATGGCCCGACAAGGACAGGTGGGTTAGGCGTCCAACTCGTAATCCAAGGGTCGCGGGTTCGAATCCCCGTCGCACCAAACAATGTCGCCCTTTCAGCCGTGGAGATATTATAATGTGACGGTAAATCTCACTATTCGTTAGTAAAAGAGTAGCCCAAGAGTTGGCGGTAGGTGGTGACGACTAGCTGCCTTCCCTCTAGTCCTACCCTGCTAAATTAGAAAAAGCTATCCCAGATAGCTCTCGTGTAGCTATGAGCGAAACTAAAAACAACAACAACAACAAAATCTCAAAACTAATTCACACAAACTATTCTGCCGATTAGCTATTAATTACGATAGAATAGAAATCTAGAAGTAGAAATTAAGCTAAAATTAATTATGAATATAATGTGATATGCATTATAGTACGACATGAGATTGTAAAATAAAATGTATAATCATTATTTTACACGGTTTCATCAATGATTGGAACCTAAGTAACAATTAACAGCAAATAAACATCTTATGGAAAAACATTAGTTCCAACCAATGAAAATTACCATACAATACAAATTACACCTCTGTAAGTTTCCAAAGTGGTTATCAAAGAAGTTAAACACCGCTATAATTTTAACAAGTTTAAAATTTAACTAAATTCATAGTATTGTTATTGCTTAAAATCGTGGAAGTCAATTGCCTACATAATAAAAAGGTATTAAAAACTAGTGTATGACGTAGCCCGCATATACCTGTGATCAGCTTTAAATCCTTACTGATATCATTGTTTAATTGGCAGTTGAGTTAGTAACAATTAGTACGTTTAACATACACTAGATGACACTACTTTATAGAAATTATCTAAAATATTGTTGATGATATATGTTGGCTCAAAAAACTAACAATTAATTCTTCATCAGTGATCATTCAGCGCTTATCAGGACTGAATATGTTGCGCCATTTTACAGTGTTTTATATTATTTTAATGAAAATCTTGATTTAGATTGCCCAGCATTACTAAAAAGTTACTTTATGTTAGAGCAATATCACTATCCGACAGTAAAATCGAATGTCATTGTATTTCACTTATGCTGATAAATTATTTTGAATAAAGTATGAAAATAACAGCATTTGTGGTTTTCTTATGTCAGATTGTATTAATGGTAGTCAGGGAAATGTCATCTAGTTTAAATAATTCGTATATCAGTAGCTCTTAAAAATTAGGCTTAAAGCTTGAGTTACAGCATTTTACGAAAGGTACGCATATTGCGTAATAACCCAGTGGAGGTAACTCTTTAAAGAATGCTTTATTTTTAAAGCGGACTACAATACCTACATAAAAGTTTATTTTATTATTACATTTTTACATGACATTTCACACACATTATTAATTAACTTTTATTTATAGCATAACAAAACGATTTGTGCTTTCCTATATATATTTCTGGAGTCATATGGTATCATTAAAACAAATGACATATTTATTAAAACAATACTTTGACATATAATTGTCAGGTATTGAATTCATATGCTCAATAAATGATTTACATTGTCTAGTAAATTATCATTCGGGTTCAATAACTTACACATTTTATTCGTACTAATAGAACAAAAATATAAATATTATTAACTGTCAGCTTAAAATATGACGTTTAATAAGAAGTTGATTTAAAGTAGGTAGAAGTTCTTTGTCATGTCAACACATAATAAAGGTTTGATTGATACTAATTTTACTAAATCACTGAAAATAAATAATTTTATCAGCTGCACAGAATGACACTTTCAACTGGCCTGTCATCATACGTGTACTTTCATCATATTTTGTCGCATTTTCATACTGAATAAATAAATTTATAGATATAAATGAATAAAGAAGATACACAAACAAATCAAAAATAGGTTTACAATATATAGATATATTATTATTACCCCGTTGCTCAAATGTAAACTAAAGCTTTATCAAAATAAATTAAGTGCTCGATCCCTGCAGCAGCCCCCCTCCCCTAAAAACACTAGAAAATCGAACATCTTTCTCCCTAATAACAAAAGAAAACGCCTGGCATGGCCAAGCGCGTAAGGCGTGCGACTCGTAATCCGAAGGTCGCGGGTTCGTATTCCCGTCGCGCCAAACATGCTCGACTAGCTGCCTTCCCTCTAGTCTTACACTGCTAAATTAGGGACGGCTTGCACAGATAGACCTCGAGTAGCTTTGTGCGAAATTCCAAAACAAACAAACAAACAAAAGAAAAATCTTTCAGCCATGCGGATGTTATAATGTTACGTTCAATCCCACTATTCGTTGGTAAAAGAGTAGCCAAAGAGTTGGCGGTGGGTGGTTAGCTGCCTTCTCTCTGGTCTTACACTGCTAAATCAAGGACGACGAGCGCAGATAGCCCTCGAGTAACTTTACGCGAAATTAAACGAAAGACTGCTTAATACGTAAAAGGCTGATAGGAGTATGTAGAACCTTTTTAAACTATTGTAAATAGTGGAAATTAGTATAAATGGAGATATCTTCTTATTTCAGTGTTATTAACAACAGAATATTAATGGAGTGTGACAGACTAACCCCGATAAGAAATAAAACATAATTTTAAATGTTTCCCTGGAAACAAATATCATTATAGAAATATTTTACACGTTAATCTATTGTTACTAAAAGAATATTCAACACAAAATATTTAGTTATTTTATTCTGAGGCAGTATCCATACATGAAGTCATTAAGACCCCTCCTGACAGAAGAACTGACGTTTCAGCCCGGCATGGTCAAGCGTGTTAAGGTGTTCGACTCGTAATCTGAGGGTCGCGGGTTCGAATCCCGTTTGCACAAAACATGCCCGCCCTTTCAGACGTTTGTCAATTCCACTATTCGTTGGTAAAAAAGTAGCCCAAGTGTTGCCCTGCCTTCCCCTAGTCTTACACTGCTAAATTAGACGGCTAAGCCCGGCATGGACTGTTGCGACTTGTAAGGGTCGCGGGTTCGTGCCCGCGTGCTAAACGGCCCTCCCAGCCGTAAGGGTGTATAATGTGATTCCACTATTCGTTGGTAAAAGAGTAGCCCAAGAGTTGGCGGTGGGTGGTGATGACTAGCTGCCTTCCCTCTAGTCTTACACTGCTAAATTAGGGACGGATAGCACAGATAGCCCTCGAGTAGCTTTGTGCGAAATTCCTAAACAAACAAACCAAACAAAAAAGAAACGGCTAGCACAGATAGCTCTTGAGTAGCTTTGTGCGAAATTCAAAACAAACAAGCTTTTAACATTTGTAAGACGCCCCCCAGTGGCTCCGCGGTATGTCTGCGGACTTACAGTGCTAAAAACCGGGTTTCGATACTCGTGGTAGGCAGAGCACAGATAGCCCATTGAGTAGATTTGCGCTTAATTCAAAATAACAACTAACATTTGTAATTAGTTGACGCCATCTGTTAGTGAAAATACTAAATTGATGTATGTTCAGGGCAAATATTCTCCAGATCTTTTAAGTTTAATAATGCTTCTCTGTTATCATTATTTTTAATACGTAATTAATAATGTTAGTAAAGAAAGATAGGCGTTAATTATTTTATGTTAAATAAATATATTATATTAGCGAAATATAATTTTTATAGTATATTCGCATACTTATTTTATGTCAAGTATCTACATATGGCTATGAAAGCAAATTAATTCATTGTCACAAATATTGCATATACATAATACTATATTTAAGGTAGAATTTCAGTACGTGAAAAATAAGTTTCTTGTTTGCCTTATGTATTTGTGCAATATAATACGTATTATAATACGTATTATAATATTTGAGTGCTTGCTTTAATCCGTAAAGTATAATAAAACTGAATTATTTAACATTAAGGTTACCGTTAAAGGACAAGTTACAAAAAAGAATTTTCTTAATGACCTTCACGAAAATTACGGCTATCTTTTATCGTGTAACGCTCAAGAATACGACACTTATTTGAACCCTCAATCTGTTATAAGACTTCTTGCTCAAGGATGTGATGTACCTGTGTCTGTTCCGCCGGAGACTCTTGATACAGTTTTATCTGATTCTTAATCTGTTATCAACACAAATAATGAATGACAGGAACTATTTTTAACCTGAAACGTCTGGAGAATCACAACGTTTCACACAAGGTGAATTCAATGATTTGATGAGAGGTTTGGGCCTTCCAAAGGATTCTTCAAATATTTTTGGGTCCACACATTGGGCTAAAAACTAACTTTCTCTGGGAATATCGTTTTACTGGAACAGAAATAGTAAGAAATAATTTATATCATACTTTTCGTAAGAGGGTTCATTGTGTATTGCTGAACTAATATCAATGCTGTGAAGTGCATGCAGTATATGAATCAAGTGAGCGACTATTGTTCATTGTTTCCTCAAAACAAGTTTAAAGGGTGTTCCCTTTCACAATTGTAAAATATATGCATCTGTTTCTAATGCTGATTCAGTTCATTTGAAGAAAACTTACGAAAATCTCGAATTTCTTCTAAAAGGTCAAATATAAAGAACATGGTTGACTACACTGGGCAGCCTTAAAAGTCTTTTGTATGTTGTTAGGTCAACAATCCGATTATATAAAGTTTCCATTATTTTGTTTTAATAGGAAAGAAGAGCACAAAATCAGCACTGATAAAAGAAGCAATGGCCACGCAGAGTCAGCCTGATACCAGGATTGAAAAACATTGAACGTGAATGTTTGGTTGACACAAAGAAAGTCCTATCACCTCCACTTCACATAAAACTGGGCATGACGAAGCATTTTAAACTTAGATATAGCGACCAGTGTTTCAAGTATATATGTGGATAACTTCCAGCTCTTTAAGAAGTGAAACTTAAAGAAGGAATTTTTGTTGAGCCATAGAGGAAACTGACTTCGGATAAACAGTCTAAAAAAACTGTGAAGAAATTTAAATAAGAAGCGTGCTATAAATACGTTATTGAGAAATGTTTAGTAAACAACAACTACCCAAATTACGAAAATATTCTCAGTAACTGATAAATTCAATGAGTTAAGTTTTATTATGAATTAGTAATATTAACTGTATCCCTGAAAATATAGATGCTGTCAAAAGAAGGGTAGTGATCTCGTTATAATGCTAGGGAACTAGAGAGGAAGTATGAATAAATGTGAAACATCAGCTGATTGTCCCTGGTTATTGAAACGAGATGCTACAGATGCAATGCATGAAAAATGACCACAACACGTTGTTTTTGGACTAAAATATTTCACAAAAAAAGACTAAATAATTTCATCTGAATAAAGGTGTTTTTTTTCCTTCTTGATTTGTAAATTTTTTACGTAATGCAAAAAAAAAGAATATTGATTTCGAAATCTGGGTATCCGAGTTATAGAAAATCTGTTGTTAAACCAAAATAACTTTTATGAGTTTTAAATTAATAGTTCTGTGCTATTAGCACAAAGGTATCCAATAGGCTATCTGTGCCAACCACTAGTAGTGAAACTTCACTTTCAGTGTTATAAGGCCTCAAACTTATTACCCTGAGAGATCTTCTCCAGTGTCTCAACAGTAAGTAACAAAGCTCACGTTGCTAAAAACTGAGTTTCAATACTCGTGGTAGGTTCAACATCTATAGCCCTTTGAGTAAACTTGTGCTTATCAGCTAACACAAAACCAATATTATTGCTGAACCACAGAGAGACTTTGATTTAACGGAATAGATGTAATGTGTTCCAATAATTATAATTATGACTATATATTCTATTAAATTTAAAGTGGAAATAAATATCAATAGTCTATAGGAATTAAACAAATTGACAATATTTTGGATAAAACAAACTATTTATGAAAGCCTGACAATGTTTTCTTTTGTTCAACAGCATTTATAAAGCTACATAATTATCTTATTGAACCTTGAAAAACTAAATAACGAAGGAATTTATTGAAACTAAAAAAAAAAGATAATCTCTTAACTGGGACCAGATATAAAACAAGTAGATTTTTGTCCACTTGTATTTCAGTCTAATTTTTGGAAACTTTCATTATTTGTGAATGCGCTCTAAAAGACAGTTTGAAGTTTTGGAAGAAGTTCAAAAAATTATATTTAAGATTGATGTTTATTATACTAATTTGTTTGTTTATTTAATTATTTTAGTCCATAGCTACTTGAGAACTATCTACAGATAGTGTCTATAATTTAGAAGTTGTAGACTAGAGGGAAGGTAAATAGCAACATTACCCACCGCCAAACTGTTGGGCTACTGATTGTAGACGAATAATGAGATTGATTATCGCATTATAATGTCCCCATGGCTGAAATGGCGAGCATGTTCAGTGGCAATTTTTGATTTCGCATTCAAGGAAATGCAAATAAAGTGGTCTAATAATCAAATAATACCAAGCCTGAGCGAGTGTTAATAACGGGTTTTCATTTTTATAAATATTCTTCTGAAACAAACTATAGAGTTAAGTGTTGATTTGATTTTAAAAATTATTCAGATTATTTGGTTATTTCTAAAGCTGTATTTTAAAATTGATTAATTCTGCAACTGATAAATCTCACTCTTTGTTTACTAGTAATCTCTATGATCAAGATAATAGCATGATTGTGGGGTTTCTATTGCTTCATTCTTTGCACAATACCTTTGCATGATTTACGAAAATCAATGACTGAAACACTGTCAGTAGTGTTTTAAATAGTTATATTGCAGAAATTGTACATATATTTAAAATTTTTATCATCTTAACAGTTTATGTTAATGTTTTTTTCAATTAATTTTGAAATATTTCAAAAAGAAAATTTAATAATATAAAATTTACCTGTTGGACATCGACAAAATCATAAGTTCTTATATTTGAATAAACTGATTCATAACTGTTGTGAGTAATAGCAGAGAAATATTTACCGGCTTGTATTTTAGTACTATCCAGTTTTTATAACTTTGCAAAATCTTGTTTAGTATTTAAGAAATATTTACTTCCTATTTAAATAAGTTACGAACCATAATTTGTAGGATATATTATCAAATACAGTTGAGATGTGATTTTAAACCAAACTGTTCTTTCCATTGTTTTTGTTATTTAAAGACCGCTTTCCTTCACTGAAATCAACAAATGTTGTTTTTAAATCAATCTGTCATTGTTATAAATATGGTTATCCTGTTTCTACTGCAGGAAAAATAAGTGTTGCCTCTTGTGAAAAAAACATAAATTAAAAGACTTTAAATTGATAAAAGTGTACTGGTACATGACCTTAGTGAGTGTGAAGTAGTCACATACTCAAGTTACTTTAACATGTTAACAAGAGTTAATGGTGAATAGAACCTCCATATGAAAGAAAGATTAGTTATAGTAAGCTAAGACCAGAAATCAAAAATGTTCTGATTGATGACTAGTTTTGGTTTTATAACCGAATTTTCCGTTTTGCATAACTGAATATAAATACTGGTTATTACAAAGTACAGAATGTATAGAATAGAATAGAAACACATTTTTTCATTTTACGTTTCACACACACAGGGGCGCAGCGATCCCTATAATACTTTAATGATTCATATGAATACTTCAAACGATAGCATGAATATTAGTGGTTGCAGCATTTGTTTGTATGCAGGAATAAAAGTAAATATCTATGTATAATTATTGTCATCAACAGTCATATTCTAACAGTTATAAATACCCATTTGTTTAATGATGCTTAACTCACAACTTTAAGCGTTTGTTAATTCAAACTAAAAAGAAAATACATGATATTTATTTTTGTCGTAACTACGTAAAAGAAATAGAATACGACTTTAAAGAGAAATTCTAAATTGTCAACGTTGGTAAATAACCATATAATTACCATATACATCCTTACTAGGCATAATAATGTTCCTTCTAAAAGCCAGCAAATGGTTTTGATTTTTAGTGTGAAAAATAACAGTTATAGAAGATAAAATCATAAAATTACGTTTAAGATGTATAATATAAATCGTATTTGCACAGCTGTTTCTACTCTTACATTTCTAGAAAGTGGCGGCATCTAGTAGTAAGTTCCTAATTATATAGACAGAGAGATATGTAAAAATGAATTAATAGTAGTTATCATTTACTTCAGTGTATTGAAAGATATAGTCAGTCGTACTAAGACAGTAAAAAATCAAATTGTAAAACTTCGACATTCATACAAAAATGAAAACAGAAGTGAAGTACATATTTAACAATATACATGGTCTGCCAAAAGAAATTTAGAGATTTAGAACTGCAGTAATCGACAACAACATTTATTTGTCGAACTTGTGTTCCTTATTTATGAAATTGTACAATATTTCCTGTAATCAAGACTATTACGCTCTAAGGATGATACCTTCCATTGGAAAAGTCAAGACTTTACAAGAAAAGCCATTAATTTCTATCTTTATGTTATATTTCAAATCCCGCAGTATTCGTGGAAAGTTGATATACACTCTGTCTTTTGAGTAATCCAACAAAAGGAGGTCTGCTGCTCAAAAATCTGGGGTTTGTTGAGAATAATTTGTGTCTCTGTTACGAGAAATTAGCCTGTTTAAAAACAGTTCACAAAACTATGCCATTATAACGTTTCTTGTAGAACAAGTTGATCAATCTAATCGAAACTACAATTGCCATGCTTGATGACATTTTAAAAACGGACAGTTTTAGTTCTTTACAGTGGACGGTGGCTACTGTTGTCTATATGATTTATTTCAGTGCTTTACAGTGGACGGTGGCTACTCTTGTCTATATGATTTATTTCAGTGCTTTACAGTGGACGGTGGCTACTGTTGTCTATCTGATATATTTTTTCAGTATATTACCTTAAATTTAGAAACGAGTAGTAAAGATAGAGAGCTTCGGTGTAACTTTGAAATAAAGTTCTAAAACAAGCAAGTTCAATAACTCAGACCTCTAACATACATTATCTTTAATATCAACCAAGAATACTTACATATCTGTCACTACGTAATTTCTTGCATTAACGTATATATATATGAAAATTATCGTTCGCGGAATTTTTTTAATGTGTAAGATCAGTCTATGATACAGAATAATCTGTACAACAGGTTTGATGGTTTTTTTCTCTTGGGATCTTTAGTATCGTATATTAACCTTTGTAAACAACAATAACAAAACTGTCGTGAGGTGTGCGACAATGGACAGGAAAAGTTGTTAACTTTTCTAGAAATGTCTTAAATTATGAGCAAGTCTGAGACGTTTTGCTTTGATCGACATTAAATTAAAATGTCTGAACTGCGTGTTAGCCTTTGCACATAAACTACTTATTTGATCTGACACGGCGTTAAGAGAAATGGTAACAATCTATTTATCCGTGGTTTACAACCCAACAACCCATGTAGACCAATTTCGGAAATCACAGGTCATGAAAACCGTATGTAAAGATGAGCATGTCCTTTTCTTAAATGTTTACACAGTGCACAGGATTTTTCCTTGTAACATGTTTAATGCAGCTCAAGGCTGACCAAATCGGCTCAAGTACAATGTTTATTATGTACATATATATCAGTACTAAATTACTGAAACATAACCTAAATAAAGTTATATTCATATTATACCCTAAGGTACGAGTTTTTTCATAATAACTAGCTATCACACTAGTGTGAACTCTTTCAGTAAAGAAAGACATGTCTCCTAAGTGAAATGTTCGGATTTTGTGAACATTTAATTCAACATGCAGAAAAACACACTACCAATACCAGTGCATTCTGGGATCGAACTATTTCTCTATATGTGTTAATTGGTTCATACTTTACTACTGTTATAGAAAACTTCTTTGAAGAAAGATGAAATCAGTCTTAGACTAGATATCTTGAAAAAAATGCACAGACTCACTTCTGTACATAAATGCACAGAATGTAATACAACATTACACAAGACTACAAAACGGAAGTCCATTGGTGCTACTTTAGCGGACTTGCAAAGAATACGGTTGCTATTAATCCACTTTCCTTGCCTTCTTTTCTCATGAAATAGTTGTATATATTTCTATATGTGGAATTTTGTGAACTTTGAGTTATGAGCTTTCATCACTTGCAGTTTTTGGTAGTTTAAGTTTTAAAAATAATTTATATTAATAGCGAATTGATTAAACTGTGTGGTTGGAGGGTGTTTTTTTTTTCTTATTTAATCTTGCTTGTGCGACACGTGAAATCGGATTACAACTTTTCCTTTCAGGAGTGAAGGACAGTTGTAGGAGTCTCATTTGTGCTATTAGAATTCTCTTTGCACATGAGGGTGTCGTTTCAACTCATATTAGAGTGACTTTAGCTCCATTTTGCTCAAAATGTTTTTTCACTTCCATCGATAACAAATTTTGTGTCCTTTTGCTCAAAATGTTTTTTCACTTCCATGGATAACAAATTTTGTGTCCTTTTGCTCTACATTGTTTAACTATCTAGTTATAAGAGTATGCTTACGAAAACAACAGTGACATACATACATATATATATATATAGAGAGAGAGAGAAAAGAGTGACATTTATACATATATATATAGAGAGAGAGCCATAAATATAACCTAGAAGCATTATTGAAAAGTTAAGGATTCATTGTAAGTCACATATAGGTGTTAAACATGCCGCCCATTGTATTTTGTATCTTTGATGACTAGCCTGTGCAATAGTGTTTAAAAATTTCTTTTACAGTGCGACTAACCTTCTGTAAATATTTAGCTGTATTCGCATAAAACTTTAGTGGTTAACTGTTATTGGCAATTACCTCTAATTTTCAGGTATAGAGGAATAATGACCTCCGCGTAAGAAGAGTTTTGAATATTTAGCTAGATAGAATATTAATGTAAGAACAAGAGCGTAAGAGAAGAAACAAAGAAGATTAATAAACACGAGTAAGTATTGCTTATTGTTTATTTTACATTTAACTTTTGTATCGCGTGTCTTCCAGGTTAAAAGTAATGGAAATAAACTAAATTAATCTTTGTTAACCTGAAGATGAGCTGAGAAGGTCGAAACGTTGTTCTCTGCTTTATTAGTAAAGGTTAACACCCATACACCAGCCATCCTGAAATACATAAATTAAGTTAGTTTGAAATTAAACTTTGGCAGTGCACGTCGGAATGCATCATACGTAAACTTCAGAAAACACACCAAATCTTGGACCATTAAAAGTTGAAGTTAATCTCTCTGAGATAATCAAAAACTGCTTTCAAAATCCACGTTATCCCTGTAGCTGACAAACCATAAATAGATTGCAAGAATCCATAAATATTTCTGCTCCATGCGACTATCATAAAGTTGCCCTTAACACACAAAGTAACTATTCCATGAAACAGTTGAAATATCCAGTGATCAAAGTGAGTCCAAAAGATAACAATTCAGCTGAAAACTAGGCCTAACCTCAATCAAATTTCGGGTGTTTCAAAATGGGATTTAAAAAAAAAAGAGTTTTGTAGATACAAGATATGTATTATCAAACATTTTCATACCATGAAGCCTTATTACATATCTTATGTTTGTCCTCAAGCTGGTCTTAACTTTATTTGATTTTACATTTTAAAGCTCAATATAACAACATTTTAGAGAAAAGTGCAACTTTGTTCCGCCGGACACGAACAGAAATGAAAAGCATAAGAACATACGAAACCAAACAAGTACATGCGAGACTCACATATATTACACACACACACACACACACACACACATATATATATATACAACACACAAACCAAAAATTAAATAAGAAATAATAATATAAAAAATTAACATACAAAATTGAAAATGGTCCCTTTACATGAATAACAAATTGATTTGTTTGTTTTTGAATTTCACGCAAAGCTACACAGGTTTATCTGCGCTAGCAGTCTCACATTTAGCAGTGTAAGACAAGAGGGAAGGCAACTAGTCATCACCGCCTACCACCAACTCTTGGACTACTATTTTACCAACGAATAGTGGGATTAACCGCCACATTACAATGCCTCCATAACTGAAAGAGAAAGCATGTTTGGTGTGACGAGGACTCAAACCCTCGACCCTCAGATTAGGAGTGGAGTGCCCTACCCACCTGGCCATGCCAGGCCTGATAGCCTTTAAGAACAAACTTAAAATAAGCCATTTTATTACAAAGTTATATAATACCGACTATATGAAGGGAAATTATTATCTTTAACAAAGTTTAGAATCGCAATGAAAATAAATACACACACATATATATATATATATACATACAAACTAAAACGCTTTAAAATACTAATAAAACATTCAATATACATAAGATCAATAATTTAAAACTAGCTCAGTTTTAAATTGAATAAACTACCAATTAAATAAAAACTAAATACAAAAACGTACCAGCAACAATAAACGAGATTATAGCAAACTAGATAAAACAATATTAAGAAAAGCGAAAACGTACTAAACAACGAGGGCACTATCATCACGTGATCTCAACAAACATAACAAACTTCAATACAACAAATGATGTTCTAACGCATGATTCAATGTGTAATTAACAGAACAATATTTATACAACCAAAATATTTTAAACATGAATGATAAAAAGACAATTTATTTCACTGATCATGAAAAATATTCAAATATTTCGTAATTACATAAGTACAAAATCACAGGTTATATAAAAAGAGAGATTATAAAATAATACCTTTTTAATACAATAAGTAATAAACAATGCAAGTAACCATGTAAAATAAACTCTTTGTTAATCTTTTTCTACGTACTAAATAAATCACCGTCATTTTAACAGAGATGGTTTAAAAAAAAATGGACAGAGAGTCTGCTAACCCCGAAGTAATAAACAACGATATGTATTTCAACAAAAGTATGTAAAAGTTGAACCAAAATGCATAATTACAAACAACTAAAAAAAATTCAGTGTCTGTCATGACAAATAAGCTCGGATTTTATCATTGTAAGTCCATAAAATTACCACTGACCTGCTAAGGTACTTTAAAGCAAAACAAAATTAGCCATTTAATATAACAAACCACGAAATGCAGAAAACAAAACCAGGTTTAGAACAAATTTAAATATATTAAAATATATTTTAAATGTCTCATGAAAAAAATGCTTTTAATCAAAATTAACTACAGATTACTCCATTAAAAATAAGGACTACAAATTAATCAGAACACTGAAATGCATAAAAACGTAATATAGATATATGTATATCATAAACAGGGAAGTCAGCAATGGCCTATCTTTCTTCAAATGGTGAGGAGTCCAGGTTTCATCATAAGATGATTGTAGACAAAAAAAAACTAGTGGACCATTTTCCCTGATTCGCCACAGTTGTGGACATTCTTAGTGCTCTGAAATTCAAATACTCTTGCCAAATTTATGCTTGTGCCAATAGGGACAATAGCTAAAGTACTGCTCTTCCTACGGGTTAAGAGCTAAATACATGGTTCTTACGTGTACAGCTAGAAAATCAGTTACCACTAGACAACTTACTCCATTCTAGATAACCCTAGTAATGACTAATCTTTGGGCATGTTTTTTTGCATTTTACTGATATGCTAATACCACTGAAATCCATAATGTGTATGACATACAGAATTGCCGATTATGATTCTTGGCAAGTCATCGACTTCACAAATTACAGATCACTATTCTTGTCTCTGTAAGTATTGCAATGGTCAGGGGCTAACCTTTGTTAGTATTCTCATACCTGCATAATACAACAAAGGTGGAAGTCAGAGTACAAAGTATTTCATATTCGTAATCTCTCTGTCTCCGTTCACTTGAGATAATTGTTACGTTTATTTATGAAATTTCAAAAATACCTCTTACATTGGTCTTTATGGCCGCTGAAGTCGATTTTTGCTGCTGCTTTATGTACTGAATGTTGACCAGTTTAACCAGCATAACGAATGTTTCGCTACATATGTGGCACTTTCTTTTCATTCTCTCAATCTGGTAACCTGGTGTATTTTACATAATTGAATTTTAAGAATGCTTAACATGTATGTATGCGTAAAACAAACACATGGATTCTGATCAGTATAAGATTTAAGCATGACAGATAACACTTGCAATATTGTATAATTCATTGCCAGACTTGAAAACATTCTGACTATTCAACAAATACTATCGTCATTAATAGGCATGTACGCTTAACTTTTCTAACACAAAAGATGTACCAGGGTTTTGAAATATAAATACAAGCACTCCATATTTCTTTGTAATATAACGTATCACAGATTTTTATCATATAAATTCAGACCAGAAAGCTCTTTGTGATATAACATCTCTCTCTAGTATCCTAAATAACATTAGCACCAACAGAGCTATGAAACTTTCAGGACCTTTAACTATCATCTCGTGCTGTTACAATCGAATGCCTGATAGGCATTTCCTAGTATTTCACAATGAAAATTCACTTGATAAGTCGGAAAGTTAAGGTTGGAAACAATTTTCTTTCAGCTGATTATCCTGTGATACATAAACGCATTATGTGTTTGTATCTTATTAAAGTAAATATTATTTATTCTGTACATGTGTAGGTTTCACATAACATATGGTCGATAAAGTTTTTAAAAATAATTTAGTTATAAACTACTTGCGTTTTGTTCTTTTCTTGAAATGGGTAGAACCCGATGCACTGAGAAATGATACTGCTCGATAATACAGGTTGTATAAAAAGTGTGACTACTATTCTTGAACATTTCTTCAGGCGATACGTAGAAGTTAAAGCCTCAAATATGTTGTATACTGAGAATCAGCAAGTACATTGAAAGCACTAGTTTCCGTAATTAAATTACAGATTGATTGTGTTTCAAGGAGTGTTCTGTTTTATCACTATAGTTTGGAACATAATTTGATTTGGTTAATTTTTACCAAAGACTTGTCGGATCTGTGAGAAGCCCATTCTTTGACGTAGAGCTTTATCCAATACTGAGAAAGTATACAACGTATCTCACTACAACTACCAATTCAGGATGAATAGTTAGAAGAAGTTGTCCTTATCTTCGGTATTCAGATCGGCTGTCCATGTTGATTTAGACATAATCCATGTAAGAACTTGGAGTAAAGCAGGTCTGATAAACGAGATGCCTAGAGCACCTTCTTATTATTTTGTTGATTCAGAGGACTACCGTTTATTAGAGCATGAAATCACTAGGAGATCCTATCATGATGTGACCATTATGTTCAGCACATATTCGTGAGGTGATAGCCAGGAATCTGAAAGGAAGATTATTTGAGTTCTATTACACTATGTAACAAAATTTTTACTTTTTCTTGTTCCTGGGCAGAAAGTGTTATTTCTCAATTGCTTATGCCTAAAGTAAATGGAACAGCCCTATTTTTCTCTTCAAACTTTGCTTTTATGACATGGGAGCGTAAAATGAAGACATGATAGGAGACTATATTTGGGAGCTGATATGTGAAAGTGGTTTACATTACAGTCGCAAATTTAAAAAAAAAACTACTCACTTTTAAACATTTACAAAAGTAAATGCATGTAAATATTGATTCATATGTTGTTTTATTCAGATTTTATGTGAATGAAAATGTGCAAATTTTCTGTTTTTCTAAATTTCATTATCCAGGTCACAAAAGCAAAGTGTGAAGGGAATAATGGCCATTTTCTGTACTTTTACAGCATAAGCAATTACGAAATAACACATACTATCCAGGAACAAAATTTGTGTTACATAATGTAATCGATACTTGTGAGTACAATCTGTACAACTTGTAGTTTTGCGCCCAGTCAGTCTGATACTAAGCCAGATATTACCATGTTGGCCCGGAGATTTGCTCAAAAAAAATCTATAAGGCCAAATTCAAAGTTTAACACATTACTTCCTTCCATTGCCTTTTTAATTTATTTACTTGCTCTTACATCTTTTGATATTTGCCTGTATTTTTATATTCATTTCACTAACGCACGTTGAACTGGTCTCCATCTTTCTGGCCTTGCATTTGTTTTTCATATATTAAATCATGACATTTTATAATCTTACGGGGCCCTTAAATTTCCACAGCAGTTGAACAAGAAAGGTGGCTGCCCATTCCAATAATCTTCTAATGACATAGATTGCTTTAATATCCTAGCTTCATAACACATATTCCCCATTTTTCGAAATACATTCGAGAGTGTTCGTTGTTGTCAAGTATTCGTGTTATTCCAGGCTCCTAAATTTATATTATCACATTATTTTCGAAACGTTCCTCAGCTTGCAGGCTTTTTATGAAAGACTAATAATTTCACTGCTTTACATATATCACATTGCGATTCACAGTCTTTGACTAGATATTTTATAATCCTCACATACGTATATAATATATATATATACACATATATGTATATCTGTATATTTGTATTATACATGTAAATATATAGTCTTACATATATACATATAATTAAACGGGTCGTAACAACGTTTCATGTGTGTTTAGCACTACTGTATCATGGTTTAATCATATGTACTTGATACGTTCGTTTCGCTACGTTTTCTTCTCCTACATATATTTCATGTGCCACTTTACCGAGATGCTTAATTATAGTTTGTTTCTTTTCGAGATCACCCGACACATCATGTGGACAACCTGACTTGCATTAAACCTAAGTCTAAAAGAGTGCATAGTTCTTATATATTACAAAATGTGTGGCGGAAGTTATGGTAAATATTTATGTTTATGATACCAATGTGCTTTTGTTTTGTTTTTGAATTTTGTGTAAAGCTACTCGAGTGCTATCTGCGCTACCCATCCCTAATTTAGCAGTGAAAAGCTAGAGGAAACACAGCTATTCATCACCACCCATCACCAACTCTTGGGCTACTCTTTTACCAACGAATAGTGGGATTGATCGTACATTATATCGTATCTATGGCTGAAAGGGCGATCATGTTTGGGGTGACGAAGATTCGAACCCGCGACCCTCAGACTACGAGTCGAGTGCCTTAACCACCTGGCCATGCCAGGCCCCTTAATTTTAAGGAAAACAAACTATCTACATTACTATTAAACTAGTTTCGGGTTCTTGGTTCTTGGTCTAGTATCACAACTATCTGATTACACTTAGGTTCTCATTCTGTTATATTCTTATCATAGTAAAGCTATTCTTATCCTTACTCTTACAAATAGCTTTAGCTGCTATCTTCTGCAGCTTTACTGACCATTGTGTCTAGTTGGTCCTGTTTCTGGACCAACATACTTTTCACACGTCTAATGGACAATTAACATTTCTAGCATCTAGTAACTAAAAGGGTAAAATCCTTTTGGTAGCTTGTGAGCTTCTCTGTATCTAAATATCACAAAATTCAATATAATATCTTAATTAACAGGACTATCTTACATCATTACTCTCAGAGTGACCTAACTTGTCTGACTTGTTTTCTTGCACACATTGTTTTGGAGGTCTGTAAGGTTCATGTAGTTTATTTTTACTTCTTTTGTCTTCCATAATTCTTGAATTATCTTTAATTGAAAATTACTACCTAAATGTGATAAGAATTCTTCAAGCAACTTGATCCATGAAAATATTATTGCCAACTATCTGATTTCTACTACATATTTATTGGGAGAATCAACCACTATGAACATACGTTTATTCTCCATCATGCACTGTTACTGTACTTGATCGAATAATATTTTCTCTAATAGCACTGACGGGCTCACTAATAATTGGTAAAATAAACTTGTTTTTTGTTACTTTCATGCCCTTCTAACCAGATAGCTGACTTACTAGACGACTCTTTGTATAATTTCTGATATCTCTGAGCGTGCACAGCTGTAATAGTTTTTATTATCTCAATTTTTCATTTTAACTATGCTTAAATATACAGCCATCAATGCACTATGCTCTAACTTTAATACTGTCTGCCTGCATTCCTTTGGAAGCATTGTTCGATTCCTAAGATACATTGGATCATTCACATTAAATTAATATCTCAGCTTCACTCTAGTCAGTAATAATGATTTATTTGAGTTTAGTTACTTTCAGTTCTTCTAAAACTGATTGAGGTTAGTTACTTTCAGTTCCTCTAGCACTGATTGAGTTTAGTTACTTTCAGTTCCTCTAGCACTGATTGAAATTAGTTACTTTCATGTCTCTAGCACTGATTGAGGTTAGTTACTTTCAGTTCCTTTAGCACTGATTGAGGTTAGTTACTTTCAGTTTCTCTAGCACTGATTGAGGTTAGTTACTTTCAGTTCCTCTAGCACTGATTGAGGTTAGTTACTTTCAGTTTCTCTAGCACTGATTGAGGTTAGTTACTTTCAGTTCCTTTAGCACTGATTGAGGTTAGTTACTTTCAGTTCCTCTAGCACTGATTCACTACAACGTTTATTCAAACTCTTACCTTACAGCTGCTTTATAATTATTAATGCTTAATCAAGATTCCCTATTCTAACAGTAGACACATTTTTTTAATTATTTACTGAATGTTTTATTTCTTCATCAACTTCTACCTATATTTTAGAGTATTTTCTCATTTCAAGTGTTATCTTGCTATTTTGGATACGTGTTACCACTACTACAAGTGTTTTGCAACCCATAAGCATCTATCACATTACAAAGCAAGACTGGATGTGGGATACCTTAAGCCGCCACCACGACTATTTGGTATTCTAAAACTAAACATTTCAATGTGACGACTTTAATTAATGGTGTAGCATACCAAACTCTTCCTGCTGTCGTGCTAAACTCAGTTAACTGTAATGTATCACTTGTAAGCTGATTCTCATTGATTGACTCTATTATCAACAGCGTTTTCCACCTACCAATAAATCTTAATGCTTTTATGGCTTGCCTAATTACCACGATTTCTTCAAAATATTTATTTGAAACCTTCTTTTTGTTTTATTCTAAACGCAGAAACGTTCCATATGGTGACTTATAAAAGTGTTGATGGAAATGTGTAATTTTCTCCTCACTTCTCAGAAGATCACTCTTCTGAATGTTTGTCCTTACAATTCTCTGGGAGAGCTAAGTTACCCTACTTTTAACCACTATATTTCCTCATCACTAAGTATTTATCTTCTAACATTAATCTATCACATGAATTGAATTTGCTGACATCCAATCTTGTAACCATATTGATAACCGTGTCTGTAATTTTGTCAACATTTGAATTTACAACATCAAATCTCCAGTTCTGCCAGTATCTTAAGTACTGTTAGACACTCCAATCCATTTAACTAGCACCTCATGCAGTTTTGTTGCATGCTCTTTTCTTGTTTATTTTAACCCTCTAAACTTCATTTAATAAACCTACAAACTTAACGTATACGTAATACATCACAAGAGTTTTACTATCTTACTATGGATAGGTCAAATTACACAAATCACGACCTTTTACATAGTTTCCTTGAATGTATAAAAATAATTTTAATACCAAATGAATTTAATAAAACAAATTTATTATTCTTTAAATATTAATTTCTTAATTTTATAAGAAAATATTTAAATAAATTTTCCTTCTTTAATTTAGTAAGTGTATTATTTTCTATAAGTCTTCTGCCTTCTCTAATTATTTACCATCTTTTCGAAAATATGAAATTTAAGATAAATTAGTGATTATAATAAATAAAGTATGAATGTAAAGTATAATTTTTATAGCCTTCAATCTTATTTATTTACAAAATCATAAACTAGAAAGTCAGACTCACCTGTCATGTTCACCAGCTACATCCTGTCTTTTACAAATTGCCAATAATTCTCTTTGATGTTTTATATCATTTATAACAAATAGAAAGGCAGAGTATTAATATAACAACTGACGTTTAAAGTTATTTTGTTTTCAGTATAGAGTACTGTCAATTTCAGTACCAGTGTAATAGTTTATCTTGTCGTGCTCAGGTCTAGAAGCTAATGGAAAATTTTTAGCCTCTCCTGTCATAGAAAACTAATTAAATTATAATAATTGTAAGGCATTCTTTACAGTTATTTACAGAAAGGTATGCTGAAAATTTATCCGCAACCAACAGCAAAAAAAAAACTAAGCGGTTAAAGGTAATTACTCTTTTTATTTTTGTTCTTGTACATGTTTTATTCATTGTTCTAATAGTAACTAAAACGTAAAACTTAGAAACTTATATGGATAAATGAGGTTAAATAAGGCAAGACAATAAAAATCAAATTACTGATAATTCTTCAAGAAGTATGTTCATTCAGATGGTAATTTCTATACATTCTGCCCCCCAGTGGCTCAGCGGTATGTCTGTGGACTTACACGCAAAAATCCGGGTTTCGATACACGTGGTGGGCAGAGCACAGATAGCCCATTGTGTAGCTTTGTGCTTAATTCAAAACAACAACATCAACACAGCAACAACTATACATTCTATGTACGGTTTAGAACGTATTTGATAGAATTATTAGTTAGATTTTTACATGTTTTCTCCATGGTTCACAACATGTTTGACAAGATTATTAGTTAGACTCGGTTCAAAAAATAATCAAAGTAAGTATAAATAGATGTTTACTTTTATGAGCCATAAGCTATTTAGCATAAATAATTGTAGTTTACTATTACAACAATCGTAAGTCATTCTAGAGAGAAAAACGGGTAATTTAGAATTATTTCAAATATTTTGGTTGTTACTGGGTCGGTCAAATCTACCTACATCGTATAGAAAATAAGAGTTAAAATATGATGTTTCACTGAGCAAAATTTTTGGTAATTATTTAAGTGGTTATGAAATTGAAATTTGAACTTTTTTGAGAAAAAGTATTTTTACTGTTAACATGAACATTATTTTGGACTCAGAGCAGACCCAACACTTAGACTGCATAAATTCATCTTTAGTAAAAAACACATAATTAAACATCTCATTTTTTGTGTCTAAAAGGATTTTAGTTATTGATATATTGCCAAATATAAAAATATACATAAAATGTTACAAGTTATAGTATGGAAACTTTAATGATAGCTTTGCAGTTACAAAGTCGATCGCTTCTATTGATTCCATATGAAAAGGATTAATCCATTTGGATTGCAAATTTTATGTTACTAATGCCTTCAGTGTAATGCAGGAAGTACTTTCCTTACCACATTCTACGGCTGCAAGTTTCCGTTTTCGCTATATTTTCAAAACACGGAATAATAAAACTATTTCATATTCGGAAAATTTAGCAACTGTACTTGTATGCTTTTTTATTCAAGCTAGCTCTATCAACAGAATTAATATGCCTTTCGCTGTCTCTGCTTATTTTTTAAATGAACATCTAAACATTTTCAGCTTCCATATCCATTCTCAGCTTCTACATCCAAGAGTTTATTCTTATTTTCTAAGCTTCTTATTTCTAGCTATTTCATACCAAATGTAAATCATTTTCATGATAACCTACGTGAACATGACCAACAATACCTGTAACTATACTTATCTTAAGGACAGAAAAGCGTATATTATGACTCTCGCCTCAGATACAAGTCAAATATCTCGTATTTTTTTCCAAATGTTATTATTTGGGAGTGTAATCTAATTTTACATCAAACAGCATGTTTGTTAGTCCAAATATATTAAAACTGGGTGTATCTTGCTTACTTTGTTAGAAGAAGAGAAAGATAAGAGTTCGTGGTTTTTATACGTAAGTTGCTAAAACTCTGGTAGATATTGTGGTATATTAATCATACCAAGTGAAACCAAGACTCTGGACCATTGACGTAAAATTTATTTTGGATATTTTAAATAAAATAGATATGAATAGAGATGTCATGCACTGACTATACCTAAGAGGTACTTCTTACATATCAAACGTAGATGTCATGTACCTCACTTCTGGAATCAGCATATTTGAAGACGGTGAAATGTATTGCTTACGGTTTGCTTTGTTCGTACAATGACGAACTCATGTTCTGCATTATAAGAGTGATCCAGTGCAAAACTAAGGTGTTCTGTGGTTTACCACCACAATCTCCATTGTGTTGATGCCATGTAATACAGTTATTGAATTAACGCATAAAATAGAATGTTACGTGTCCAGTGAACAATAAACGTTAGTACAAGTAGTTATCTGTCCAAGAAGAAATAATGTTCTTGAGTTGCTCTGAATTAAGGATTATTGGTTATTCAGATCCATGTTGGAATAGTCACTGGAAGAAACAAATACTAGTAATAATACTAGAACTATATCCATTTTAGTTTGTCCAATAATAAATACACAGATATTAGCAGATCTCAGATCACTAGTTGAGAATTATGCAGCTTAGACTGAACACAGTAGCAGCAACTAATAAATTACTGGCAAGATATATCAATGTATTTTGGGACCGTGCATTACTAGGTTGAACCATAGTCCCACTACATTCCACAAAGACGGGCAATACATACCTGGTGAAACACCTGCTGCAATAATATGGATCTAACAATCACTGATGTACAGCAAACGTTAGAAAATGGAATCCTGCAGCCTTCAGAGAGTGCTTATTCTTTTTAAGGAGTGAGCTATAAGAAAAAGAAAAGTACACCCATGTTTGCATTGATTTTAGATGGGCAAGATTGATAAGTCAAATTAATTTTTTTTCATCGCATTGAACAAATGACTGCGTGGATGCATTGGAAGGGCTAACTAGTTAATTATGTTAGATCTGGTACCTGGATATTAGAAAGTCAAACTGGATTATTGGAACAGAAATAAGATTGTTTGTAATATGAGAAATGACTTGTGCAAGTTCAGTGTCATGCTGTTTAGCTTGTGTAACGTGCCTGTCACTTTCTAGATTCTAATGTATGACTAAACGAGAAGTCCACAGTTAACTGTTGATTCTTTTCTGCAGAGAATAGTCATTAATATCAATATTTCACCCATTGAGATGAAATTAGGTCATTTTTACACACATGTATACACACATGGTTACTGACTAATTTATAAACTGGTCTGAATTTTATTCAGTAGTCAATACATATGAACAGTCTGTGACAGATATGCTGGTGGATTACTGGGCAGCCAAGTTTGGAGCACCCGGAAAGATTCATAGTGTTGGATAAAGAAAGAATGTACTCTTGACCCCATCGCCCCAACCTTATGATATGGTTGAAAAGAGGTCTACAGGCTTTCACGCAATTGCTTGCTTAAATTATTAACTTTATCAAACTAACTGGGATGAACAGTCTCCAAATTTCATAATAGTATGTCATTGTTTGCCATACATGCTAATGCTTAGCCAAGAAGTCAATGTGTACATGTTTGCATATCATCAGCGAGGAGAGGTCACCAAATGACAAAAGAAATACTATGATAAAACAGTGGTGGAACGCAGTACCAAAGTGGAGACTGAATGTGGCTTTCATATGTACTAACAGCATGAAAGCTTCTTAGCTCCAACTGAACAGGATTTCATATTATGATACAAGTCAATTAAAGCACTGGCTACAGCAGTTAAGGAGTGCATGAAATGGACATGTTTATCGGTTGTATTCATATGAACTTGCTTGATTAGTAGTCAAAAGATAGTTGAGTCAGATAAACATGAAATAAATGTTTTATTTCACTCCAATCCTGAAGCTGAGAGTGATAGAACTGAAAGTAATTATGTGGCTGTTCTTGTTGAGTTAGAACTGAATATAGAGAGGAAGCTAACTCTGATGGTCCAAGGAACCACTGCTGAGCCCTGCCAATTAATATGTCTGAAATTAAACCCAATCAATGGCAGCTAGGACAAGCAGTATGTCAGATATCTGATGACTGAAAAGAAGTATTGATCTTTGCATTTGAAGTTTTCACATGATGTTCACCACACTAAATTGTGTGATTTGCATTTGATAAACAAGAAGCTAGAATAACATCTAATAATAGATGAAATGCTTAATGCATAATCAGTTTGCTCAATTGATCATGATAATTAAGATTTCCAATTAATTCAATTTAACTTGGAGATACAACAGTCTCGTAGATACACCGGCTCCATATTATATAGCTATTCTAACAACCGAATAATGAAATTGGCATTTTAAGTTATTTAGTGACATAAAGAATCATTCTCTAACTACAAAGTAAAGGTGGCAATGCCTTTGCAGTTTTCAAATGCTCTCCGATTCTTAGCAATTATTCTCAGTTGTGGAAATTTTGAACGTTTTATATTACAGAGTGGAAAATCTTTGAAATACCTTAATTTTGAAGTTTAACTACCCTATTATATAACATGGTTCTAAATTCAAGACTAACAATGTGCATATTTTCCCCTATTTCTTTTACTTATTAACGTGATAAAAGCATGAAAATTATAAATTAGCATACCAGTCTTGAAACCTTAATGGTTTTGTATAATCTGTTGGAAAAAACTATTTGTTAGTTAGAATAAGTATTTTATAAGTAATAGGATTAGAGCAATTTTAAAAGAAACTTGCGCAAGTAATTTGTAATAATCAGAACTTACATCATTTTACCTGTTTTGTTGTGTAAGAGAGAACCAGCATCCCATTATTCTTAAATGCGTAGAAAAATATGTAATTATTATAATTCTTGTTTTGGCTAATGTGCATAGTTATATATTGGCTAATGTGCATAGTTATATACATTACTTAAACTGTCATAAATGATAAATCAATTTAATTAGTAAGTAACAAAGAACAAGCATATATACCTCCACTTCCACCTATTAGTCATGATCTTGTCGTAAACTACATAAAACTAATAAAGACAGCTCCGAAATTTAAACATTTGTCACAAAAACGTGATATAGACAGAACAAATAATCTTAATATGTAAAGCTAGTATATTTGACCAATAAATCATAAACGTAAGAGATCTCCCTGATTGCGTAAAGACAGTTTTAACACCACTCATAAAATGTTTCATTCTTCACTTACTTTTGAAGTAAAGAATAATATGAATTTCGCACTCTCTGCACCTTTGCACAGACACTTCCCTTATATTACATATACTTGTTATCAGAGGTACATAGGATTATTTTATCAGACAATCTAAGAACTCGGTTTTCATTCATTATTTTTCCTCGTATGCAATCCGTGATCTTCTGTCGATTCAATGTCTAGTTTGACTTTGTGTGAAGAGATCTAAATTTTGGTTTGATAGTATGCGAGCTTCGAATGTTAACAGAAGACTGATTCTGAAGGAAGTATTTTGTGGAAGGGTGTATCTTCATCTGTCGCTTTTATCCATACCTTATAAAAACCTGTTTGTACTTCTTTGTACACGTAGTTAAGATCATAAAATGATACAATCACTTTACTGATGATTTCACTGTATCTGCAGTAACTTAAGTTACTAGGATATCAAGTGCTGGAAAAGGATATTCATTTTGCCATGTCTCTAATGCTTTCTACTCCATTATTTTCCCCCATGACATACAGAATGCAGACACTACATCTCAAACAGTTAACACATCAGCAGTTAGTTGAATGGCAATATAATGGACAGGAAAGGAAATATCTCTTTAGATCTTATTTAAAGATTCGAGTTTTCCTTTTCTCATTTGTATTCTATACTTTGTTAGTGTATTCCAATGTAGGAAGAGAGGATGTGGTTAATATAAGTACATTTTAATCTTATGACTTAATTTTCACTGGTTGCCTAATGTTTTGTGTTTGAAACTATATTTGCCTGAACAGCATATGCTTATGTATTATTCCTCTCATGACAGAACAGCTCTTGGATGGGTTCTGTACCCATAACCATTTGCAAGAGGTATCTTGTAATCTGAATGTTCCACAAAATCATGTGCAATTCATAGATATTCATATATATATATATTTGCATAGGAAGACAGTGAGTGTTATACTATTGCCTGAGAGTGCTATGACTTTTGCTCAGGTGGAAGTGGATGGAACTTAGTGGCTCCTCTCTTTATGTTTTAGCATCCGAGGAAAATGCATTCTATCAGATCAAACAAAAGCAATGCATATTGGAGTGAAAAAGTTCTTTGGCTTCAAAATAATGATAGTATTACCCAAAATGCTAGAAAAATGACTCAAAATTATTTCAAAGCACCACATTAAAGATTTTTACAAGAAACGAGTTTAATTCAACTAGTAGAAAAGGAGAAATGTGTTTAAAATGAAACTAAGGCAAAACACATTATTTTTGTTTTACATGTTTATAGTGTATGTTTTTAAGTCATAAAACATAAATAATACTCTTCACGCCAAGTTTTAAGAGCAATGTAGGATAACTTTATTATTTAGCCTGAGGTAATAATAAAGACAATTTATTTAAATGACTTTCAATAAGGAAATAAAAAACACCTGAAAATAGAAATTTTAGGTTCCTGTTTCAACGGAAATTACACACAAGTAAGTGAGGAAAATGGAAGAAAAATGTTATGATTAAAAACATTGGTATTGGTCTTGCCTTTTGGAACAAATTAAATCTAAAATTGTGAGCTATATCACTCAACTAATAGTTATCAGATCTATTAATAACAGCCGTCATAACTGTTGAAACACAGTGAATTCTAATATTGGTTTATAAGTGTACATACATGTTACAGAAAGCTTGTGTCTCTTTTGATAAATATCTTGAGTGCAGAAGCTCATAAGATATTTTAAAGTATCAAATGGTTTGACTGCTGTGTGACAGGTACATATTGCCTTTTCGATTGCAAAGAAAAGATCTCTACAAAAGTAAATTCTAACAGTGGATTGGAAATACTCAGCTGTTGATGTTCTTTGAATGTTGGACTAAAATATGTCTGCTTACATACAGTGATTTCAAAATACAAAAGTAATAAATAACAATTTTATGTAATAACTAATAATACGTGAGCGTACTAATAAATATAAACAATTACATGTTACATTTAGCACAATGGTTAATATGATGAGGTCATTGAACGAGCTTCCAAAGTAATAACTTGAGATACGTTATTTTGTTCTTGCTGTCTTACCTGACGGGTTTCTGATGTTACAGATATAATAACTGTGGTGAACAATACTCCCTGGGTACTATGATCTTGTTTGAAGCTGTCAACTAAATACTGGGAGAAAATATATTTTTATTTCAGAATTTCTAAGTTGTTTGATACCTGGTTTCGATACCACTGGACACACCATAGATAGCCTATTGTATAGTTCTATACTCAACAACAAACAACGGAGTTCAAATAATTAACAATACTGGTGACGGTTTCTCCTTTGAATTTATAAATATATGGTGATATATTTTCATATAGAATATCTACCGGTTATCATTTTTTAATTAACTAAATAATATGTTTCGTTGTACATAACGATATAAGCCATTAATCATTGCATTTCATCCGTTATCATTATCTATAGAATATATCAATAATCCTACTTAATATACACAAGTAAGACGCATTACTTAAAATGAATTATGATATTTCTGCTTTAAAAACTCTACATAACTTAACTACTATCATTTTATATCTATATTTCTGCAGACTTTCTTGTATGCTTTCAACTGACAAGACATTAATGTTATACGGTAAATATGTTGTTTAAAAAAAGTATTCGCTGTAATGATTTTGATGCATCACATTGCAACAGTGACGCCTACAAAACTCAGCAGAAAATAGATAATGATTGAATATATTTTTAAAATATAAGGATTATTTCCGAGCGAAACGCATGGAATAGTGTAGTAATAACATATTATACTAATTACGTATGTACTAATTAAATCACTAATGTGATTACAGTTTCATATATAAATCTTGTACTTATACAGTAACTTTAACTTTAAAGTATTACGTTGTCTTTAAAGTGTGTTACTTTAACAAATTTAACAGCATTACGTTGTCTTCAATCCGCAGCACAATAAAGTGTATTATTCCAATAAAAGTGTATTATTCCGTATCCGCAGCACAATACGATAGTATACAAATTTTCTCCTCAAATGTTTGTTTCTTTTCGAACTTCACGCAACGCTACCTGCAAGAGCTGTATCCTAATTTAGCAGTGTAAGACCAGAGAGAGGGTAGCTAGTCATTACAACCCACCGCCAACTCTTGGGCTACTCTTTTACCAACGAATAGTGGGATTGGTCGTGACGTTATAAAGCCCTCATGGCTGAAATAGCGAGCATGATTGGTGTTGTGGGGATTCGAACCCGTGAGCTTCGGATTACAAGTCGAGTGCCATTGCCACCTGGCCTCCTGGGCCGTCGCGTTAACTCAAACAAATAATTAAAGAAGCCGTTGCCACAAGAAAACAGAAGTTATTTTCCTTGTGAAATCAATAAAAGGAATGAAACAAATTCCACTGAATACAGTGGTCTTATGTTGGAAAAAGTGAAGTTGATGAGAAAATGCATTACATCATTTTTTCCGGGAAAGGCTTAATAGAATATTAATATTTCATCAGGTTAGTGATTTAATTCTTATATAACTGATATAGACAATTTGCTGTTAATATTACATGATATGTTTTGGTTGGAGTGCTTCTTACATGTTTTATATATTTTTCAGAAATTATCTATTTCTCCATTATCTAACCATTATTGCAGGTGTCAGTGTTGGTAGATGATACTATGAACCTACTCCAACAAATATTTTTAGTTAATTATACTGATCATATGACATTATGTTAAGCCTATTATATTTTTAGTTAATTACACTGATCATATGACAGTGTGTTAAGCTTATTATATTTTTAGTTAATTATACTGATCATATGACATTATGTTAAGCCTATTATATTTTTAGCACCAGTCTTAAACTCGCCCCATATGGATTTTCAAGAAGTAGAAAAGTGATTTGTGAAAGCATTCAAACCAACTATATTTATCATATCAATTGAGGACGATACGTTTCGGTCAATCCATAGCTCTTCAGGCCGGCTGAAATATAACGAATAGTATTTGAATACTATACTTTTCATGTAACCACTGAATACTAAAAAGCTAAACGCTTGAAGAAATAACATAAAATTTTGTTCGTGGAGAAATATCCAAGAGTGTATGAAGATAAAACAGTCTCATAAAATATCTAAAATCACATTTAGAATACTTGTTATATTTACAAATACCATATTGATTAAAATTTAAAAGATTTTATCTCTACTTTGTCAAATCACTTTAACGTCTGAGTCAAAGTAAGGATAATATTTATTTTTATTATTCTAAGTAACTCAGTTTTTCAGTTTGACAAAAGTTATAACTGAAACACCATTTACAACGAGATGTAGAATATGAGAACTTATTTATTCTAAAAAGATTACCAATACTGTTGTACCACCTGTCACTTAAGAACCAAATCCAGTTTTAGAATTTAGCCAAACAGTTCGTAGATGGAAAGTCACACTATATTCAGTTCGAAAATAATTTTAAAGTAAACAGATAGAATAGTGAAAATAAACTACTATTGTACATTTGAAAGAACTAACATTGACAACATTAAGTAATCTTTCATTTGCTAGCCGTAACAACTATCAAGAACTATTAGCCACTTCATCCAATAGACTCAGATTGTCACCACAGAAATACGTATCCAGAACAAAGTTTCAGAATAACGTACTGATGCTGGAAGAGATAATAGCTGAAATAACAGAATATTTGAAAATGCTTGCCTAGCTATCTTACCCAGATGCTCTTCGTGAAAAGATGGGTTCGTTGTCACGTGACGAATTTACAGATATCATTACTGATGTAAATTCTAGGTTTATATTTTTAAAGGAAGCTCTATGATTGTAGATAGATTCAGATTAATTTCACATTGCAGAGAAACAGCTAAAACCACCAACTCGAAGCCACGTAATTTACCAAAGAAGTAGTTTTCAGATACTATCTTCCATTGGGGACAGTTTAAAAGAACTAAAAAATAATTTAACAAACAGTTGAAACAAATGGAGGAAATAAACAAAAAGATAATAGTCTTCATGTTTAACATGATGTAACCTTTGTTGTAAACAGAAAGCAGAGGCCTGCCTAAAGTAAAAACTCTCAAAGGATTCCAGAGAGAGTAACTATTGTAACTGTTATAAACCTGGCCTTTGGTGCCAAGCAAGTCAGGAATAAACAAAGTCCAAGCCAGATCAAAGAAACAGCACAAGAAATAATGAAACACCAAGAAAGCATAATCAGCTTAATTTATAAAGCGAATTACGGTTGCTAATAATAATTTATAACAAATGAAGAAAAAAGTTCACTATTTGAAGAAAATCGTCCACAAGTCCATAAGCTTATTGGTGAACTATCTTGCAGTATGTTGATTAACAGAATTTTGTAACTATAGTTGTGCGACTCTATTTATTTTTTAAAGGTCGAAATTGCCTCAATAGAAAAAGAAAAAGAGGGAGTAAATGTGCATAAGATTCAAGCAAGAAAAACATTAAGAATACCCTCACTGCAGGGAGTTATCTATACCTCATGATGTGTTTGGGCAGTTGACATCGAAGAAGAATGCATAGTGGGGACTCACTTCATACATAGAATTGGATGTGAGGTTATGGTAAATTCAGATAGCTTCATTGCTTATTCTAGGAAATCTCTGTGCGCTGAATGGCTACAACTACACCAGAAGTTTAACGTCCAGTGAAAATAGGGACAGTAGTTATTGCATCACCATGAAGTCATATATTTATATCAGAAGTCAATAGCTGTTTGTTCTTCACATAATGAATTGGTGTAGAAGAACCAGATGAAGAACTGTCAGTTAGAAACTCTCTCCTAGGTGTGAATAATAAGGATATAATACACAGTCCTTTACGGTGGGCCCCGCATGGCCAAGTGGATTAAGGGGATCGACTCGTAATCTGAAGGTTGCGGGTTCTAATTCCTGTTCCACCACACATGTTTGCACTTTCAGCTGTGGGAGCGTTATAATGTGACGGTCAACCCCACTATTCGTAGGTAAAATAGTAGCCCAAGAGTCGGTGGTGGATGGTGATGACTAACTGCCTACCCTCTAGTCTTACACTGCTAAATAAGGGACGGCTAGTGCAGATAACCCACGTGTAGCTTTGCGCGAAATTCAAAACAAAACAAACGTGTTTACACTTTTAGGAATTAACTTATGTATTACAAAAACATTTCAAAAATATATTATTGATACCGTAAGGTGCTTCAAGATCAGTGAAGGAGTTATTTTAATCATATAAGGAGTTCCTTTTTTATAAAACACATTGTTGGTATTACTTACCTAACTTCATCGAATGCAATTGATTCACTTGTAACTTTTTGTGGCTCTATCAGTGGGAAGTCTGAGGGCTTATAACCATAAAAATCAGCTTTCGATATTCGTGATGAAAAAAGAAAAAACATCCAATTGTGTAGCTTTGTGCTTAATTACAAACATAAAAACATATCTTTTGGTAAACATTAAAGAAATATATTTCTATAGTGTGTGTGTTACATTGAAGCCATGTTCAATTTATTATAAATGTGCTCGTGAGTGTGCGCGCGCTTACGAAGTAAGTATGTAGTTCAATTGAGGCATGTTCCCTTGATAATAGAGCCGTTACTATGAAACATAAAGATAAAAAAACTGTGAAAAATAAATATTTCTCTGTTGTATGATTTCTAATTGAAATATATCTTTTAAAGAAAGTTTTCTGCATGTTATCAGAGAATGAAATAGAAACAGATTTCTGCATTATTTTCACAACGTTAAAATATTATTCTTGGACATATTTTAACTGAGGATCGATAAATTATTATTGTTACATTTCAAGTATCATGAGGACACTAAGTAATAATATATATACTTCGAAAACTAACAGGCTCAAGATTTGTGAGAAAGGTCGCCAAGTGAACAATGGATGTTGATTTTCTTTCTACACTCCTCTTAATTTGTTTCTACTGAATTTCGAATAAGATGCAATGGAAATACAAGCATAGTGTGGTCGGTATATCATTATTAAACTCTCTTTCATTTCTTAAATTTTCAAAAACACTAAATAAAAATACAGTGTTATTAGGTACATCTAAAAAGTTCTGGGTAGATTCCTCTTTTGCCGAGGTATGAAGTCAACATTCCTTAGGTCCATGCTGACTCGATAGCATCACGCAATTCCTGCAGATTTTTCGGCCACATATTCATGCTGCGAACCTCCAGTTCTTCCTCATCCTAAAATTGTTTATTGGATTGATTTCTGGGGAATGTGCAGGCCATTGGAGTATACTAAGTCACTGTCATGTTCGTGGAACCAGCTTGAGATGATGCGCCATTTGTGACATGGAGCATTATCCTACTGGAAGTAGCCATTGTAAAACGGGTAGACTGTGACCATAAAGGGATACACGCGGTCAGCAACAATGCTCAGGTACGCTGTGGTATTCAAATGATGCTCAACTGTTATTAAGGAGCGAGATGTGTGCGAAGAAAACATTCCTCACACCATTACGCCACCACGAGCAGCATACACCATTGACACAAGGCAGGATGGATCCATGGATTCATGCTGTTTATTCCAAATTCTGATCATACCGTCTGCATGTTGCAGCAGAAATCGAAATTTATTAGACGAGGCAAAGTTTCTTTTACTTCGATCATCCAGTTTTTGTGATACTGTGTTCACTGTAGCCTCATTTTCCTGACAGAAGTGGAATCCGGTGTGGTCTTCTGTTGCTGTCGCCCATTCACTTCAAGGTTCGACGTGTTGTGTGTTTAGAGTTGTCCTTATGTACACCACTGTTGTAAAGAGTGGTTATTTGAGTACTTGTGGCCTTCTTGTTAACTTGAACGGATCTGGCCATTCTCCTCTGACCTCTCTCATTATCAAAGAGTTTTCGAACACAGAACTGTCCTTCACTGTTTTTCGTACCATTCTATGTAAAATCTAAAGACTGTAATGCATAAAACTCCTAGGAGGTCAGCAGTTTCTGACATGTTGGAACCACCACGTCTGACACCAACAATCATTCCACGGTCAAAGTCACTTAGACCACGCATCTTCCCCATTCTAATGTTCGGCCTAACAACAACTGAATCTCTTGAGCATGTCTGCATGGCTTATATATTGAGTTGAGGCCACATGATTCATTGTTTGGCCATTCATGTTAAAGTGGCCCTTGACTGTATAGCCAAATATCATCCCAAGTTCATAGTAATCACAGATAGGCTTGTTTTCATTTTGTTTTTTATTGGATTAATGAAAACAAACTATTTTACTGTAAGACAAATTCTTAAAAATTATTTTAATAATGAAATTATAACTGGCTGAACAATTCATTTGCATTTAATAATGGACAAACTCTAAGACGGCTTTCTTTAAATTTAATTTAGTTAGCTGTCATTTGAACTCCTTTAATAAAACTGCTGTTTCCAAGACACTGTTATTTAACATTTTATAAATATTCGCAACAGTAATAAAATAATTATTATAAGACAAAGACTGCGTTATGTATTGTAGCGACATTATAAAAACTACACAATCGAAGTGTTTTTTGCACCACTAACAGACGCTGAAAATTCAGCTTGGTACATTTTCATATTATACATTATATTTTATATACTTAGCCAAACTTTTCCCTGATAATTAAATATATTAATTTCAGGCCTCAACTTACCAATCAAATGACTCTCCGTTATATGGAGATTTCTTTCATAATTGGTCTATGAAAGAATCTTTTATGAATTAGAAAGAAATAAACCTCCACAATTTTCAAGGGCATGTTCTAATATACTTAGCGTAGTGGATGTTCTCAAGTCGGCGCGTTCCTTTATACGTTTTCTTTGTGATTTTAATTTCGCGCAAAGCTACACCAGGGCTATCTGCCCTAGCCGTCCCTAATTTAGTAGAGGGATGGTAGATAGTAATCATCGCCCACCATCAAATCTTAGGCTACTCTTTTACCAACGAATAATGGGATTGACTTTCACTTTATAATGCTCCCACGGCTGAAGGAGTGATCATGACTGGCCTTCTTTTGTACGTGTTAATAGTTTTATTTTTAAAGAGTCAACTGAGACCCTGTGATTAATTTTGAGTTGATAGATTACACTAAAGATAGATACTTAACAGCACAGACCGCCAACTACTGAGCTACTTTCGTCTGGCTAGAAAGGAAAACCTGACCAGTACACTTATACCACACCAACTGTCCTAAATGCAGAATGCGTTTTTCCGAGTGTCTGGACGCGAACAAGGAATTTTTGGATACAGAGTTTTATTTTTGATATAAATAAACTTTTAAAACTAGAAATAAGTATAGTAAACATTTTTATAACTATTCTTTCGTTTTTACTTTCAAATTTGTCAACTTTATTTTCATACAATTCAGTTCCTTATTGCCAATAGATTAAATCCAAGCTAGAAAAACTAAGCTAAAACCCAACGCCTCTTTATGATTTATATAACAGTCATATCAACAGTTTTCTACAGATTGTTGTGAAATCCAGAGATGTCAATTTGAAGCATGTTCTATGGTGCGTGAGTCATTTCTCTTCAAAGACTTTTCATTGTTGTTCACTCTATGAAGTTTCACTCTAGTAATTTCCAATAATTGAAACGGAATTATTTTATAAATCATTGTAATGCTCCTTATAGTAGTTTAGATAATGCATTTCAACCTCTAAAGTTCATACCGTCTTTCATTTATGAATTACTTTGTTAGATTTTAGTATTTCCTAACTAACTTTCATAATGAAAAACATTTTACAACAAAGACCTGTTGTATTGCGTCATCAAAATAATTGACTTAACATATTAAATTTGCATTCCATAAGTCGTAGAGTTTCTTAAAATGTTTTCAGGAGCCAAAAGGAACGTAAATGACATGAGTAAATGAATCACTCTGTTAGTTCTTAAAGATTGTAACTTTAAAAATATATCAATACTTTCTTTGACAACGCTAACTGAAATAAATTATTAATTAACAACGGAAAGTTTGTGAATTGAAGATTTTAAAATATTGTAAAAGGTGTACCACGAACAACCTATGTTGTATTTGATTAACTTCCTTCTGATGGAGGTTGTCAGCATAAATATTGTATATGCATTGGCCATAATATATTCAATCAAAATTTGTTTCTTTGGTTTTTGGTAAGCACAAAGCCTCGCGATGGCTATCTCTACTCTGCCTCCCACTTATATCGAAACTCACATTTTAACAAAGTGAGTCTGTAGAATTACAACTGTGCTACTGGAGTTCTCAGTCAAAGTATTTCAAATTTCATTCATTAATACTTCATTATATGTACCATGCTAAGTAATTTCCTCGAATTTATTAAGTCAATGTTTCGTATTATTTAAAAATAATGGGTTGTTCCGAAAATGTGATATATGTATATAATAGATTTGATTAGGTAAGTTCTTGATGACGAAAAAAACCACTTGTAGAGAAAAACATATACGTAAAAACGGCTGGTATGGGTAGAGAAAGCACTATGGAGACGAGCTCTTTTACATTGCCCTTTCTCTATTCATACCAGTCATTTTTACATATATAATTAGGTAAGTGTATTTGAATAGAATAGTTAATAACTAAAGGGCGTAAAAATACTTCATAAACTTCCGAGAGATATATCTAGTTCACATTCTGAAAGAAAACGGTTTTGGCAAACAAACGTCGCCCCTTGCTGAATTTCTGATTTTTGTATTTGTCATACTTAGCACAAATTTTGCAATATGTAATTTATTTTCAGAAATTTCTAGACCTGGACGTGGCTAAACGGTTAATGTGGTGTACTGAGAATCAAAAGTTTTGAAGATCAAACTGTGATATGAAACTGAACCTACTCTGATTTATAGGGTCGTTATAATTGTGATAATCGACGCTGCTATTCGGTTTAAGAGTAACCGCCTATTCGGTCTGGCTGTCATGATTAGCACTAGCGCCAAACCATAATTTTCACTGTAACAAGCTCTTGAGAAGGATTTTGAAAACTATCTTACGTCATTGTTGTATTGATAAACTTTCAACCAATCCTATCTCATCGATTTCTGCTAACACCAAGAATTTGTTTCATAAACATCAATTTCAAAGGTACCTTTTAATCAGATAAGAACTAGTTACATTTATTAGAACTACATCAAAAAACGTATAGTATTATGTCGTTTATATTCTTTTGAGAGTGGACATCATTCTAATGAAAACATACAGGAATTCGATGTACTTCACACTTGTAAACTTTTAGCTTGTGAGTATCTATCAACTTCAAATCTTTAACAGGTATCTTATGAACAGTATTAACAATGTCCATCTTCAATGCAATGGCTATGAAGGACAGAAGATTGTTTCTTTATAATAGCCTTTACTCTGCATTGCTATATTGAAGCTGTTACGTTATGAAAATCCATGCCTTTGAAGTCTGCTTATTTTCTAAAGGTCGGACTGTGTAAAATTCTCTGTTTCAGTGCAAGACGTTGGAGACTTCCTTACTCGAATAGCCTTTTCCCTTGTGGCGCTGGTCCTGCATGGCTAAATGGTTCAGGCGATTGATTCGTTATCTGAGGGTTGCGGTTTCGAATCACCGTCACACCAAACATGATCACCCTTTCAGCCGTGGGATCGTTATAATATTACGGTCAGTCCCAATATTCTTTGTTACAAGAGTAGCCCAATAGTTGGCTGTGGTTGGTGATGACTATCTTCCTTCCCTCTAATCTTACACTGCTAAATTACTCACAGATAGCGCAAATATCTCTCGCGTAGCTCTGCGCAAAATTCAAATCAAACCAAACTTTTGGCTCTGCATGATTTATCACCCTCGTAAACACATCTTCCTTGGAAATAACTACGCCATAATCTTCCATAATACACATAATGGAATTGTACGACAAATTTTGTTCACCGAATACGTAATTTATAAACATGTCGCCCATAACACCGAGCCTCTATAATGATTACATACTGATGCATTAGCATCCGATATTCGTACTTCCATTTGTAGGCAACTCTTTAGATTTTGCATTGTGTTTGAAATAATGCCAATAAATCATAACTTTCCAGGAATCTAAGTCAAGTCATAGGTCATTTAAGCTTCAGACTTTTCTTGCACAGCCTTGCTTACAAACCCGTTTGTCCTTTCGAGAATTGTCTCTTTCTGACATATAGGCCTTGGAAAAATTAAAAAGGAAGAAGTGACAATGATCTTGATAAATAAGGTTTTTAATCACTGAGGTCAACTAGTTTATCAAGGCCAAACTTAATTAGAAGTTTTTGTTTCCCAGTTTTGTGGAAAGTTTTAATTTAATACAATAAAAGTATCATGACATATTCATTAATTATTCCTGTATTAAGGTACCGCAACCCGTGTTGTTATTTATGATTATTTACTTGGATTTTTTCTTACAACATTTACTACACTTTAAACACATTTCAGTTAAGTGCAATTTTGTTCTAGTGGGATATACTTAAGAATCTGTTTTACTCTAAGTATTCACCCATGTTTTTGAAAACACTATAATGTTTTCCTTAACCAATGAGGTTCTCTTTCTATCTAAACAGTAACGAATTAAATTAACATCTTCACACTCTCAGATTTTCACTTGCAGTTCTTTCCAGCTTTCAAGTCAATTAACAAGAAGACATACATGTACGTTCAGCAAAGTAAAGTTTTTTGTAATCATTTTACACCTAACGAAAACGGAATTCTAAATGCAGCACTAAACATGCCTATTATAACTCAGAAATATAACAATAAAGAAACAAAATAAAATGTCTAATAAAACAAACTAAAATAATAAATAATCGTAAAATAGCGTCATAGAGAGGAAAAGTTTGTGAAGTCAGGACCAACACAATTGAACAAATGACGTAATTTTGGTGCATATAACTTTCTTTTAACGCTTTTCTTAATAGAAGATGACCACCCACGGTAAGTTTATTCAAACTTATAGAACTATTATTTCGAGAAGATATAAAAACACTATACCTAATATAATGTACCGTCAAAAAATATTCATTTTATTCAATAACAAACAAGAATTTTACACTTATACCTTTCGGTGCCTGGAAATATTTATAGCGTATTTCAAATATAATATCTATTTATATATTGTCTTACATTAAGAAAAAAATAGCATTGTTACACATCAAACAATAGCCGTATTCTTCTAAGGCCATAGGCACTATTCGTGTGTCTGATGGTCATTCTCACTGCAAAATAAGGAAGATTTTACATCTAAAGTACCACCAGACATGCCAGTGAAAACGATCACTGTGTTTTTGATATTGCATGTTTAACTTTAGAAGATCCTTTTTCATGAGGAACTGCAAGTAACACTCCAGTTGAGTGATCCGGTTCAGTAATAACTAGAGTGAGAAAATTTTAGTAACTCCCTTGGTAAACATGATATATTAAAATTGAATACACATAATATACAGAAATCGTAAAAACCTTTATATTGAATGGGGAGTTAGGAAACGTGTAGTATATGTGCGTAACAAAGTGCTACGTAAACTTTCATTTAAAATATATTTTACCTCTTTGTCTAAGCCATACCAAAGGCAGAAATCGACATTGATTTAACTTGGCGGATTTCTTATAAATAGTTACATAGTCTTGGCAGCAAAAATCTATGCAATTATCATTACTTATATATGATATAGTTAGCATTCTTTAAAAAAAAAAAAACATCATTTAATTCGAAAATACCTGAACCTAATTAAACTTGAAAAAATATAAGCATAATTTGAATTATCTATCTTATTATTATTTCTAAAAAACAAATAATAAATACCTATCTATATTTTTACCATTTGCCTCAAAATCTAAAAAAAAAAACTCTCCTATGGTTTTAATATACCTCTCAGTGATTACCTCAAGATTATCCGATATATACATTTTAAAAACATAACATAAAGATACATATTTCTATTAATATAATAAGCTAACAAGTGCTGTTCAAGTAACTCCATGACTGTTGAACCTTAATGTCATTCTGTCAATGCCAAATTATTATATTTTTATTGATAGAATTTTAATTTTCACAACCACATATTAAAATAATGTACAATGCCATTATATGCAGAAATCGGCATAAAAGCGTTTAAAAATGGCTTCGAAATCTGGTTAATTTCTAATATTTTTAAATTTATTTCTCCAAATAAATATTTCCAACTTTCTCATCTAAGATACACTTTCAACCCTAAGGAATAAGTCATGTGAAGTGTACGTGTTACAAAGATATACCTTAAGAATGTGAATACTTCGTTTGTCATCTACAATCGATGAGTCACACGCACCACCGTATCACAGAAACAGTTCACAAAGATAGAAAAGGGGTGGAGGGTTTTAATCAATATGATAAACCTGATGATAAAAGATTTGTGAAACACAATAAACAACACAAGGTAATTACTTTTTCTTCGATGTATTGAAACAAAAAACAAAGTAAATGAGAGCAGAAAGACTGTCGTTATGAAGTTAAGCATTTGTTATACCAAACATTTATTGGTTTATGTAATTAACATCAAGCTTGTAATAACTGAAAAATCATGTGTACTTTAAATATCGCAAATATAAACAGTCTAGTTTCCTGAGTTACTTGTTTTATTGGAATTTCACCCAAAGCTACACAAGGGGTACGTGCGCTAGCCATTCTTAATTTAGCAGCATAAGACTAAAGCGAAGGCAGCTAGTCATCACCACTAACTGTTGAATAGTGAGATTGACTGTGACATTATGACGCGTCAATGCCTGAAAGGGCGAGCACGTTTAGTGTGACTGAGATTCGAACCCGCGACTCTAATAACGTGTCCACGCCAGCCTAACCAAAATGAAATAAAACCTAGAAGTATGTTTAACTTGTACAGTTGAACAGTTTGCGAGCTTTTGCAAATATTACTGAATGTTTTATCTCGGTGTTATGATGCTCATAATCCATGGACATTGTGTTAACTGACTTTAGTTTAAATTTATAAAATATACTTTGTGTAAACTAAAATTCTGGATTCATTCGTGAAATTTATAAATACGAGTTTACTTACTCAATCATTAAATATTTTATTATGTTATCAGAAGAAATATCGGAGACGAGAACAGAGAAATAGTCCAAGATTGGATGATTTTATTACTTCAGATATATTATTAGTATGAACATACTTATTACTATTACTAGTTGGCTTAATTTCTGTTACCAGAGTAAGTTTTTTATTTCCTTTTTCCACACTGGACGTGGTCTTTATCTCATGTCAACTAGTAAATGGTTTAAAAACTATCTTTGTTTGATTGTTTGTAACTAAGCACAAAGCTATACAATTAACTATCTGTGCTTTTCCCACCATGGTAACGAAATCCGATTTCCAGAGTCCACAGACATATACAAAAAATATTTGTGGTCGCACTTCACCTCTCTAGTAACACCTACCAGTACATTCAAAGTGTTAATCACTACCATCACTAAACAAGTAACTTGGAACCAACACTTTAAGAACATCATTCATAAAATCGGTCATCAAATTACCAATCTGTCAGAGGTAATTACTGTCTCATCAACAAAATGTATTCCTGAAATATGACACTTCGCACCACATTCATAACAAACCTCAAGCTCAACAAAATCATTCAACCAGAATCGCTGTACGTCTTCTGGATTTTCTCTCCCATCTCAAAAAAATATCTGTAACTCATAAAGACAAAGACGATATTTTTCACGTAGTTTCTTCCTTCTATAAAAAAGTAAAACCACCTGGCCAAGCCGGGCCTTTCTGAGTTGTAATAAAGAGAACATTTAATTACGTTTAATATCTTACGCTGTCAAGAAATGTTAAGATAATCCAGACATTCCTGAAAGTACATACGCTGCTTTTTGATTATTTGTTTTCCAAATTTAAGGCTTGAATCAAAAGTCAACCAGAAAAAAACATTTAATAGAATTAAAATTGTTATTAATTATTATGAGTAGCTATATCATTAGTGATTTACTGAGACATCTGAAAACATACGCATGCCCCTTTTGTATTGCAGTTTTTGTTAATATTTATTTATTTTTCCTTAGAAATCAAAATCATCAATTCAGTGGAACCCCTATAAGCGGCTACACCTCTGATTTGGTCACTCATTGAAAGCGGTCATTCATTCACAGTCCCTTTTTTTGTTTACATAATCCTTAATTATGTACAGTGTAACCCCTCTAAAGCAGCCACCTTCGAGACTGAGACAAAATGGCCTGAATGGCATGAACACTTTACCGAAACTCATTGGTTGTAAGTTATATTAAATCACTTTACTTATTACTCTGTCAAAAATAACACTATTTTCTTGTAATTATTACCATTCATGTAACAGCATAATGTCCCTTAAAATTATACTACTCCAGAGGTTATACTTTTACACATGTTACAAAACCAAATACGTAAAGAAAATATCCTTTCTTAGCATTACAGTGACAACATTTGTTGATTTACAAATTCGCTACTATATTATTATTTTTTTACCACTGTACACTTCTTTAGCGTATTTTGATTCTAGTAATATAGAAAAATAAGTTTACCTTGTCAACATTTTGAAGTCATACATGAGGCATAAGCTTTTTTTATCCATAAAATTACATTTAAAATAATGGTTTCTAAAGAAAAATGTTCGCAAAAATAATAGCACATTCTCTCTTTAGAATAACCAAAAATGCATAAATATGTTTAAATTCACATCATTCTGGGATATTACAAAAGAAATAGTAATGGATGTATCCACGAAATTTAGTTGTTTTTTTCCTGAAAAAAAAAAGACCAGTATAAACAATGTGAATGCTGTTATAGGCGATCATCGAATCGTCTTTTTCAATGAGATCTTTTAGTTTTCCAAGTTATTTTCTAAAATTTAAAGTTTAAGGCAAAATTGATTATAAAGAATTGAAAAATCATGAAGATTTAAAAGGTTTAGAATGAACAAAATATATTTTAGATAAATGTTATATTAAAATATATTTTATTATTTTTAAGGAATATAAGAAGTGCAAAAATAATTATTGAAAATCCAATATTGTTCCGAAATAAAGTACCTGATACTTGCCTACTTACATCTGTAAAATCGAAAAAGTTTATAAAAGAAAATTTTATATTATTATTTTGCAGAAAATAGTAAATGCTTACACAGTTTCGTTAATTATGCTCGAAAATTATTACTGAATTACAGCTTTCCAGTGTTCTATTTGTTGCAAAAAAAGGAAAGAATTATATCTTAGTTATATCTTTAGTCATATCTTATTATTACATTGAAAGTTGTTTATACGTGAAATACTAAATAATTACTAGAAAATAAAGAATTTTTCCCACTTAAATAGTATTACGAAAAAGTCATATGTTCAATAAAAAACATTGTTACGTTTGATTTTAATTGGTTTGTAATTTTCTGTCGATAAAATAGGTATGCATCAAATAAGTATTAATATTAAAAAAGTATTTAAAATTAATATTTCATTCTTAGCCATAAAGATGTTTCTATACTGTTAAAAATGGTTCTCGTATATAAATAATTTTTTTACTAATTGTATTTGTTGGAGTCAGTACACTATTACCAGAAAGAATCTTAGATACTAAATTTAGTTATCAAAATGTAAGCCAGTATATATTCTAAACAATTCTATTGAAATAACTCTATAGTATGTTCAAATAAAAACTAGTGATTATTAATAAATAAAAGCTGATTACTGTATTTACCTAAATATAAAGATTCCAAACTTATAGGTGACTCAAAGGAATATAGAAATTTACAAAGGCAGTATTATCGGATAGTCTAAAGTTGTACATTAATTCACAGGGCTGTAATTATAGGATAAACAAAGTAGACAACAGTCTACGACGGCAAAATAGAGGCCGCAAAATGTTAGTAATTTTTTACGATAAATCCAGTTCCAAATATTACCATTCTGATTATGTCTCCTCGAGATAAAAACAATTGCTGTAGATAACCAATAGAAAAACTAATTTTTCTTCTCAGTATTTCAAAATTATTTGAAGGAACGTACAAAATACATTTTGAAAACTAGGCCGTTGAGATCGAGAGATTGTAGTTTTGGTGTTTTTTTTCAGGAAGTGTGTAGAATAAGAAAAAACTCTTACAAAATTTAAAGCATAATTTTTAAGCTTGTTCAATAAGAGTAAGATAATTAAAAAACTGACAATTAAACCTGTGATTATTCAAACGTGTATAAACAACAAGTTAATGGTAAACATCACGTCTTGGTTTCCGAAATCAGAAAAGAAATAAACGAGAGAAATTTCAAAAACAAATGACCGGTCTTATCACGTCTTTTACCACTGAAAGGAAATGAAGAGTCTGTTATCAGATAGAGACAAAACACTTTGCTGTTAACACTAGTAAATAAATCAGTGCAACAAGTTTCTGCCATCTTTTCTTAGAAACCGAAACTTCTCTTCCAAAGGAAAAAAAAGTATAAAGAGAAAAGGCAGACAATTTTAAATGAATAGTTGATTTGGATGATCAAAATATATTGGCAAAAATTAACACAAAGGTAACACAGATTTTAATCAAAATGATTCCACTACAGCTTCAAAAATTCAATTTTCCTAAAAATGAGAAAGAGCAGAAATTCTCAATAAATTATTTTACACGACGACTTGTCAGCTGAAAAGAAATATTAGGATAAATGTCCAAATATTCTGTCATACGTGATTCGGACTTTATTTTAGATTTTCAACACAACAAACCTTTTACTATCATCAAACGAAACAAATGTGTAGTAGAATTGTTAGAACAACTAAGCTAAAAACAAAATTTAAAGCAGATGGCCTTTTAACAGCGAACTGAGCAGCAATCTCAACTGGTAATGAACTAACAATCCATATGGAAAACCTGTACGTGATTAAACAAGAAACGGAAACTGGACAAGCTGTACTTGGAAATCTAATTGCTTTAATAAGATCTCATGTGTATCAATATATTACGAGTGTAATAGTTCATGAGAAACCCTTAACATTCATAAGTTGAAATTTCTTGACACTTGTGGACATGTGGTCAGGTTTGATCAAATTATGTAATGAAAAGGACCTTTAAAAAGAGCTGATTCAGTTGCCGCTTGACAAGAACCAGGTTTGTATGCTTGCTACTGCCAGAAATGTTAAGTATTGCTCCAGTATATTCAACTTTACTTCAAACACAAGCCGTAAAGAAAAGATAAGATCTAAATGACTTTACAGTTGTTAAGACCAGAAATAGATTGATGATCACTTCTTTGGAGTTTAGCCTTTGAAAATTGTAGAAAGTGGCAATGTGACCAAAGTTAACTTTGACAAACTTGAAGAAATGGGTGGAACTGACCCTAGAAGATTAATATAGAATACACATAAAAGGCATGAAAATAGTCTGAAAAAAAATCATATACTTAAATTCAAATAATTTTTGTATTATGCAAACCACATTCTCTGAATCTGTTGTTGAACGATGGATTTAACTGTTGTACCAGAAGCAGTAATATTTTTAGACTTGATTTTTTTTGTTCAGCTCGTTATTTGGATGCAATGTTACGATATATCTTCTCGTTAACCGCGGAATTATTAAATGAATCACGATGTATATTTAGATTCTTGATGTACTGGATACCATCTAAGAAATGTGTACGATGCTCTGTTTCCCATTACAGAAGATAATTCTTTCCCAGCTGCTAGTCGTATAAAATCACATTTCGATGGAGATAAATTAATAATCTCAAAATATTTTAGCTGTTTTGTGAACCAGGCGTAACGAATCGATTAGCGTTCTTGAGCTGTGAGATTAGAAAAAAAAAGTATCGCGTTGCCGTAGAAATGCGCTCGACACTTTGAGTGTTTTCTAAATGTAATTGGGTAAATATCACTTTTCAGTCATACAGGAGTAGCCAAAGAGTTGAAGGTAGGCGCTGTTAATTAGTTGATTTCACTATGGTCTTTCAATTTACAATTAAGGAAGGCTATAAGCTAAGAGCACTTTGGGTATATTTACTCGAAAATGCTTTAAACAAAGAAACGAAGTATTTCACAACGACAACAAAATCAGATGAATAAATCTAATGAATTTCTTTTAAGTGCATTCGTGAGTGTAAGAAATCTTCCAGAAGTAAAATATAACACTTCGGAAATTAGCACACGAATTGCTCCCCAAAATGAAGACAGTTTTCGTATAAAGGTTATAAATGAACCTGTTGTTGATTCACATAAAAACTTCAAGACTAATCTGTTTAAGAAAGGAGTTAGCATAGCATTTGCTAGTTGGAATAAAGATTTCAGCAACTTAATGAATGTGGATTATTGTTAAAGTTCGTGAAATATTATTGTTAACTTGTTATAAGTTAATTCAAGTGACCTGATGAATCAGTGACATATTCCAAATTGGTTTATTGGGTATCTCAACCGCTCTTCAAAAAGTAGTCAAAATGACTCCGAAAAGTTTATGTAATGTGTGTGTACAAAAGCAGAATTTCATCTTCATTTCTAAACATATTTGTGTCACACGTTGAAACTTTTGCTGTATATCAATGTTTTGTTTTTATGGAAAGAGAAGATTTCTGAAAATTAAGTAATTAAAACCTAATCAAACAATTCTGTTTGGATTCGTAACAGTTTCAAACAAACATGAAATTAGAGAAGTACCTGACCTAAACCAAATGAGGTGGTTTGTCTCAATGAATATATGGAAAATAAAATTTCTATGATTGTTAGCTTTTTAAGAATCAAGTTAGTCGCAAGTTAAATGTTTGTGCATATTTTCCTCTGAATTTAATAAAACGAATTAATTAGATTTAAGCTCTAGTCCCAAAATTTGTTGTCCACTTGAAAGTGAAATTAGTGGAACGAGAGCTGTCTGAATCTTACCTAAGGCGACAAAGTAGCTTCCTTTTGACCAGCTGATTCTTTTTAAATTTCATCTGTTTCAGAGTAATGTGTAGGTATAAATGTCTAACCGTAGCATGGTGACTGGTATAGAATGAATTATTTTAGCCATATAAATGAAATATTATTCTCAAATATATTTAAAGCTGCTGGAGTAAGCCAATGAAAAGAAATAAGCAATTAAAAAAATAATAACTCCATTTCTCCAGTACATAATTCTTACCAATATAATGGGCTTTAATCCTTCAAAACACTTCAAATAGCAATGAACCATTTCAAAAGATATTCCCTAATGACTCACATTAGGGAATACATTTTTCAGCCTTTCCCCCATGGTTTTAAGTAGGAGGATTGTTTATGTTTGAATTTCGCACAAAGCTACACGAGGGCTATCTGCGATAGTCGTCTCTAATTTTGTAGTGTAAAGCTAGAGGGAAGACAGCTAGTTATCACCACCCACCGCCAAATCTTGGACTACCCTTTTACCAATGAAAAGTGGGATTAATCCTTACATTATAACGCCCCCACGGCTGAAAGAGCGAGCATGTTTGGTGGAGCGGGTATTTGAACCTGCGACCCTCAGATTACGAGTCGAGTACCTTTACCATCTGGACATGCCGGGCCCTTTTAAGTAGATGGAACACATTTTTTTAGCAATATCTGTAAGTCCACGATGACAAGACTTTAATCTAAAGTTAAAGAAATGTATTCTCAGAACGGCTGGTGTGGGTATTAAAACCTTTATTAAAATAAATTACAGAACAACGTTTCGATCTTCTCAGGTTAACTTTATGTAAACAAAGAAGGTTTGCAAGTGGCCGTTGCTGGGCACGTGTCTTAAAGACAACAGTGAGAACGAGTACAAGATTATAGGGGGCATTATAGTTAAGTGTCAGGTTATTAATTAATATGGGTATAAAGGTGTTCCTTTATATTGGTTTAACTTTGATTTGAGTTTTTGTATAACTGGATCTTTGATTTTGTGTTTATTTATATTTGTTTTAATCTGGTTTCCATTTTTCTGCTTTTTTCTCCAATGTAGAATTCGTGGCAGTTGTTTCATTATATTGTATAAATAATGTTAGTGTAGTTTTCACACAGTATGGATTTTGAATGAATTTATTGTTTACTGGAATGTTATGTTTTGCTGAAAGTGTTTCCAAATGTTGGTTATTTTATCGCTAATATCGGGATTATATGGTATCCAACAATGTAAGGTCTTACAGTTTACTGTTTCTTTGACATTATTGTTTGTTTGTTGTTGACTGTATTTTTGGTCTAATTGTGTGTGTAAAATTTTTCAATAGTTTTTGGAGGACATTTGTTGATGAAGTGTTGTTTTATTTTGTTGATTTCATCACTAATTTTATCGGTTGAGCATAGTTTTGTGGCTGTGTTTATTTGGTTTCTTAATATTCTGAGTTTTTGTTTTGTTCCATATGCTGAGTCTCATTAAATGTATAATCCAGTATGGGTGATTTTTTTGTGGATTTCTCTTTTGAATTGTGTATCGGTTCTTGTAATCTTGAGGTTAAGCAATGCTATTTGGTTAGTTTTCTCGTGTTTACAGGTGAGTTTAATGTTGGGGTGTATGTAGTTAACGTGGTTGTAACAAAATAAGTGTATGTTCTGCAGATGTGAATTCAGCAATTGTATGATCAACATATTTGCACCAGTTGAGTGCTGGGTGTGAGGCTGACATCTAACCGTAACGCCCTCTACAATCTCATACACGTTTACACTCTCGTCCCTAAGACATGTGTCCTACAACGGTCAATTGCATACTCTTTTTGTTAATCTTAAGGTGACTTAAGAAGGTCGAAACGTTATTCTGTACTTTATTTTAACTGAAGTTTTAATACCCATACCATTTGTCTTTAGAAAAAAATATCGATAAGTATTAAATATCACACATAAAACTGTAATGACAAAATTACATCAAGTAATATCTTTGATGCCCTGAACATTTGTCTAAGGAACGCATGGATAGTATATGTTAATATTGCTTCTTTGTCTATGATATAGAAACGTGCGAAAAAGTAACTCTTTTCGTTTGTGTATAAAATTCCGTATTTCCTAAAGACTCGCACACACTGATTATCTCAGTGCGAAAGGGTTAGTACTTCCTTCCTGGGTACAATGAGTTTTAACATGAGCATTGTCTGGAGCCTTAAATACCATAACAAGTGAAAATTATTAAGAATTCCATATTCAACCACATTAGTTTTTATTTTAACTCAGTATGTAAAAGCAATGGATAGAACTTGAACATCTTAACACCAGAATATAAAGGCAGAATATAACCCAACGAATTAATTACTTTTTAGGATATTTCTTTGTGGATTATTTATAAGCGATTCCATTTTTTCGTTTTTCTATTAATCATATTGATGTAAATGTAAATCCCAGTATATTTATTAGTACTTGTGGCAACAGTTTTGTAACGAAGAAGATGCTTTTGTTTGCCACATAATTTTGTATTTTTTTCCTTGATTGTTTTAAGGTTAAGTGTCCCTAAAGCATGTGACCTGTCCTTGAGTACTGAAACTTGACAATTTGCTAACAATTAAAATAAGATCTGAAATGTGTAACAGATGTTGTGTTACTTAAGTAACAAATTTGTTACCAAAAGAAGACCTCTTAAAACTAAAATTCGATAACATGCCTAATGCATGCTGGACTTAAAAACGTATTTGACATCATAAATAAGTAGAAGAAACTTAGGAATAGTTATGTATATGAAAAAAGTAAAATGAATGATTAATATCTCATGATTTTCATCCATTTTACATATTACCTATTTTTGGATTAAAAATATGCAACTTTATTGTTTTAATTGCCAAGTCACTCTTCGTTGAATTCTACATGTTTGTTCTATAAATAATAATGAATAAAAGAAAAGGTAATATCAGACAAAAGACGCCATATTTATTTATAATTAAAGGTTAAATGTAATACTACTATATTATCTAGTACTGCTTGCTTGTTGATAAGCTCCAAGCTAAACAATGGGTTATCTGTGCTGTGCTAACAACGGGCATCAAAACCCTGTTTTTAGTGTTTAAGCTTTCAACATTTCACTGAGTCGCTGAATGATATTATCTATGAATGTTTTACTTTTTGTTTATTTATGTTTCAATTTCACAACACGATTTTGACGTTAAGCACAAAGTACACAATGACTTCTCTGTGCATTATCCAACCTTAAATATTAAAATCAGATTTTTAGAATTTTAAAACCTTAAAGATACATTTATACCACTTTGTACGAAAGATTTAGATATATTTGAGCTATGCATCTGGTATCCTACTTATGAATGTATATCTATGTTTATTTAAAATATTGTTTATGAGCTGTTGTTTTTTGATAAATAAATAGTTATAAAACAATCGTGAATTATATACATTAGAACATGTTTCTCATATGTGGTAGACTTAGAAATATCTGTAACTTAGCTGACATATGCTAGAATACGTTGTTTGTGACTGCAAAATGATAAGATACGTTTGTCATGAACGGTTGAATTTGTAACACATTTCATATAAATGTTTCATGATACTTCTAAGCTTCTGAGTCATGGGCAGCTAATACTGATGTATATGTGTGTGAAATTTCTGTCAGCAATTCGTATTTACCCAGGTACCTTTTTATACGATTAGTCACTATACGACTGTTTTTATAGAATAAATGTAACCTAAACTCTGCTTTTGTATACTATAAAAACTAGGTAAATTTTTTTCCTTTGATGTGAATTATTGGTTTGTTTAGTTTGTTATGGATTTCGCACAAAGCTACACAAGAGCTATCTGCGCTAGCCGCCTCTAATTTATCAGTGTAAGAACTAAGGGAAGGTAGCAAGCTAGTCATCATCACCAACAGTCAACACATGGGTTACCCTTCTACCAAAGAATAGTGTGGTTGACCATCACTTTACAGCGCCCTACTGTTGAAAGGACAAGCATATTTGGCGGAACAGGGATTCGAATCTGCAACCCTCATACTGCGAGTCAAACATCCTAACCACCTGATAAACAGTTGTAAAAATATAACATTTCTCATTGTATTTATAATACAAGAATCATAACATTCTGCTCTTTTCCTCTTATTATTTGTTTTTTAATAAACACTGCAATGTATCCATTCTAACAGTTCTAAATATATTAAAAATAATATTCTCTTTATGATTTTACAATAAGAACTATTTAAATAGTTAAGCGTTTCCAGCTCTTTATTATCTATTGTACCTTTTCCATGCCATCAAATAATGACCTACTAAAGCAATTGTTTTCAGGAAAAGCATTATCCAGCAAGCGCCTTCGCTGATACAATTCACTTTATGTAACCACTAGTGTTTTATAACTAAACAAGTTGTACATATTTGGTAACATTATTTGCTCTCATTAGATTACCTTGGCCAAGAGTGGCCCACTGGATAGCAAAATTCCTCAGTAATTCACTTATTAAAACCTTAAAATGATGGTCAAATTCTTCTAATCGATTAAGGTATCTAAAGACTCAACAATGGGCGGTGCTGACTAACCACCTTCCCCTTGTCTATCATTTTGAATTAAGAGCCACTATAACACATAACCTTCAAATAGCTTTGCGCCAAATTCTACAAAGGTGAGATCACCTACTGTTCTGTTTATGATGCCGTTACGTTTGTTGAAAAAAAATTGTAGGCATTTGTGTCCTTCCTGTTATTTCGAATTTATTAAAGTTTAAATTTATCTGTTATACTTTTATAAATAATTATGGTATAAATAAAACACGATATTAAAAACAAATCAAACATTTAAACAAAACAGAGCGCAATAATATACTAACTCCATCTTCTGAGATCAGATATTTTAAATTTTAATTAGCCAAGGCAAGCCATTGAAATATGTAGACACATATCAAAATTGGAGTAATATATATAATAAAAATAATAGTGAACGAACACATCATATTAAACACATCTCAAGTTAAATAAGGTTCAACCATATTAAGTTTATTAAATTATCTTATCATATTTAATTGACATTACGAAATGTGGACACTCTTCTATCGCGCTTAAATTTTAAGTTATGGTATGTCATTGCACAATATGATCCTTCAGTTGTTACTTTCTAATCTCAAGTTATAAAATATCATCATACAATACACATATATTCTTGTCTGATATTAAGTGAAGAAATGACATTGTATGGTGCAGCTCTCTACATAACTTAGTCTTGGACACCATTACCCATTATGTGTATCTTTTATTATTTTCTGATGCCAAGTAATGAAATTCCAATACACATTATAAAATAAATTCTATCGATTTCTGGACTTAAATCAGGATGATATTTCCTTTTCCATGGACCAGTGATGTATTGCACCCTTCACGAGGCCTATGCATGGTGCTTTCCATTTCTGCTTCGTTTGGTTTGTTTTGAAATTCGCGCAAAGCTACACAAGGGCTATATGTCTGCGCTAGCCGTTTCTAATTTAGCAGTGTAAAACTAGAGGGAGAGCAGCCAGTCATCACCACCTACTGCCAACTCTTGGGCTACTCTTTTACTAACGAATAGTGAAACTGATTGTAACATTATAACGTCCACACAGCTGAAAAAGCGAGCACGTTTGGTATGACGGGGATCCAAACCCGCAACCCTCGGATTACGAATCGAGTGCCTTAAACATCTGACCATGCCGAGGCTTTTTGCTTGGAATTTGATGTTATTAATAATGTTTCACATTTGAATATATACTTACTAAGCATTCGTGTTGATGACCTTAATATAACTTTCCACTCTTTGAAAGACTTAGTGATTTTAAGTTAGGGAAAGCAATTCCATGATGTTGGCAAGTTTAGAACCAGATTATTTACTGAATACTACAATGTTTTTAACTTACAGTTTTATATTTTTTTCATTTTTAGCTCTTCTTATCCTCTGTAATGTTTTAGAGTCATTAATTTTTAATTAGGTACCTATTACACGACAGCTATTGAATAAACAGGTGCTGAAGTTTGTCTGTTCGCTTGTTTTTATACTCTTAATTAATTTTACGTTTCAAATTACAGTAAGTTAGAAAATATATTTTATTATCATGCGTAAATTGAACGTTTAAGAAACCTGATGTTTTTTATTGAGGAAGATATTTTTTAAATTTTCATAAAGTCCCAAAAGGAAAATCAGCTCTTCCAAAAACCTTCGTTCGTTATTCAGTCTTCATTCGTAAATGATGATTGGTTACTCGTTGGAAGGTTATGAATAAGGTCGATAGCTCAGGTAACTGGATATTGCTCTTTTTAACGTATTTTTAATGAGATTTGTACTCTTGGTGGAGGTTTTGTTTCTTTTAACTCATTGATACCTACGTCAACTCTTCAGCCTGAAACGCATGTTACTATTGCTTTTTTCACTACATTATTCAAAATATTTTTTCTTCATTTATTTACGTTGGTTAGTGAATGCAGCTGTTTAATAGCTTTTCATAGACCAATATTGCAAGTTCATCGCTGTACCTGCAACTATTTCCTCTACAGTCAATCCTGCTCACTTTAAAAGCAGTTATTACCGCAATTTCCATAGTAATAAACTACTTCGAAGGTGAACAGTGAATCTTAGCCCATGTGCAAGCCAAATCACATTAGTAAAGGAAGTGCCCAGTCTGGTGATGACCCTACGTGTCAGACAAAAATAAGAATTTCATGAACGATAGTCATTTCACATGATTCACGGAAATACTTTAGTAGATTTAAACATCTTATTTGACACCTTATCCTAATGATTTTACGTTTTCTTCGAATTCTGGACATACATTAGAACTTTAATCTCTCGGTTCTTTCTTGGAACTAGATTTCATCTTTACTCTCCTGTAAACTTTCGTGTTATATGAAGAACCAACGCAGAAACGATAAATCTGAACACACACACACACACACAACTTTATATTTACTGTATCTTGCTGGAATGTCCACGTTACTTCGTGGTCAGTAAAACATCGCTTGTCTCTTGTCACAGTCGTTCAAGTACACCATCTCCGTGCCCGATATAACGACAATCTCTTACATACAAGATATTTTTTCTTGGAATTTGTCTTTCTATTTCTCCAGTGTATCTAGGCAGAAATGTGCGCACTCGTGCATGTCTATACTTCAGCACAAGATCAAAATTCATGTCATTACACTGTATACAGTTTATAAAGATACGTACGTGTATGTTATTTTAGAAAATACTACGTTTTCTTTGTCTTTCAGGCTCTATCTTATGTATGTGTGGAGTTTCGTGTATGGAGAAATCTCGGCATTAAGGTATAACGGCCATATTTAAGTGCTAGTTACACACTTTCCAGTTTTTCTTCCCAGGGTATTTTGACCTTTCTTCTATAATCCATGGCTGCGGAGATAGGGTTTTTCCTTACCCTTTGTCTTCTAGTAGCATCGATCGTGTATAGGTTTAGATATACCGGGGAACTAAGGGGTTCTTTCTTTTACATATGGAACGATTAAGCGTGTGTGGGGAGCGCAAAACCTTTGACCTTATCATGTTCTCAATAAAATCTATCAGTCTTGGCCAAATTTGCTTGTGATAACGTGCTATCTTCAAATTTTAGAGTTATGATGTCTATTGCATCTATACACTCGTATTATGATGTCTATCACATCTGTACACTCGTATTATGATGTCTATCACATCTGTACACTCGTATTATGATGTCTATAACATCTATACACTCGTATTTTCCTTGTGGTTAGAAGTAAGTTAAGACTGATTTTTAATTTGTGTGCAGTCTGTTTCTTCAACTTAATCAAATCAAGCATTCAGTTTTAATTTCGCAAAAATAAAGTCTACCTCACTTCTGACTTTCCCGTTGTTAATTGAAAGATTATTACTTAAAATATCATACGTGTTAGCGGTCACTAGCTAGATAGAGGAAGTGAGAGTTCTTTAACAATCAAAACGCAATATCTTTGTACCAAAACAATGTTTAGGTGCCTCTTTACCTTGTAATATGTGGGTAACGAGCTTTCCTCGTCTGTTCCATGTCTTATAGATAGTTGTGTTTGAAACTGGTCTGCCTTGGGAGTTTTATCTTTGCGATATTTCGTTATAGGAATATCTTTCCTCGGAAATAGTTGTGACATATTCTTTCAGCCATAAGTCAAACCGTGGATGAATTGCATTTTAGAATGGTTGGAAACATAAGACGTTCCTGACGGTATGACTTGCTCCTGCGGAAACAGGTGTTGCAATACAGTATGCAGATCATTCGTAGAATATTTCTTAATTATGTAGGTAAAAACATTTCAGAAAAGTTGAAATAATAACTAAATATTTTATAAATCATATCTTCACAATTTTCGAGATTAAGTTTAGTTGGAAGAGTACCAATAATTCTACAATTTTACTTGATTCAAAGACATTATAGCACTTCTACTATTTGTGTATAACTCACGAGACTTTTCGTTGTTTTTTTATAAAAAGTCGATACTTCTTATTGCTAGCTCAACATTACCTATGAAATCAATAACATAGATACTTCTTATTGCTAACTCAACATTACCTGTGAAATCAATAACATAGATCATGATGTAAGAGTAAGGTTCATGACATCCAAGAAAATTTTGACAATTAATCCACTGATTTGGTTATCAATATGTGTTTTCTGAAATAATCAAAAAGTGTACAATAATATAATAGCAATTTAAATAGCTTGTCTCATTTTAGTGCTAAAATATCATGTTATTGATTGTTCTGAAAATCTTAATGTGTTTTTGTGAGTAGAGTACTCTACAGTCGCATTAATAAAATTGTCAGTGGCATTACTATTGTTGGGCTGTTATACGCAACTTTCTCAAATTAAAGTTTCATCTTACAACAAACAATTAATGATAATACGGCGCTTGCAATCCTATATTTTTTTATTAATCTTTATCGCATTAAATGAATGATTCATTTCTCCCAGGATGTGTATCTAGGGAATAAAAACATTTATGAAAGAACAAGACCTTTAAACATTATTATGAATCGAACCATCCATAACATTACAAAATTAAAACTCCGAAAAAAAAATCAGTTATTGTTTACTTAGACACTTATGTGTTTAAGTTTCGTGTTTTATCTTATTTTTGACTCAGTCAAACTTCAACACATGTTTGGTTTTGCCATGGCGCAAACAACTGTGCTGAATCAATATTATACTTTACAAAAGTTGAATTACCAACTTACAAATTCTGTTTGATTCGTTTGTTGAATTTCACACAGAGCTACACGAGTGCTAACTGAGCTAACTGTCCCTAATGTTTAAGTGGTAGACTAGCATTTAAGATACAGACTGAAAATGGGTTGTTTTAGTAATACAATGTTAGTTTTTTCCCCGCAAAATGTATAACTGTATTCATATGGTACGTACATCGGAGCTTTAAGCTGTCTAATGTAAACTAGGATAGTATGTTAGGATTTATCTGAGAAAAAATTCGACTGTTAACTTCTATTCTCATATGTGAGTACTAGTTACTCTGATTACATGAGAAATCAGTAATAACAACAAAATATTTTTACTCTGTCTATGAAAGCTCATTGTTTTGCTGAACAATGAACTTAACAGAGAAGATATTCAAATGAATAACTTGATTTATGAATAATCAGTTTATTTATTCGGTCGGTACGGCTAAACGACACAGTTATGTTTGCGTGCGTAACTTCATAATGTGTCATATAATATGCGCTAATGCGTTGCACAGTCGATTAAGGTCCCAAGGAACTGTTATAAATTAATAAACAAGACAGATCACGGATTCTGCGACATACGTTAGCACTGAGAATCGCAAGCGCCGTGAGAATTCGTTTTCATTCATATAAACGTAAGAACAAAATACACCAAATTTGTTAAATTTTCGAATTTCTTCAGTATTATTTCAGTTCTCTTTAACATAGCGTAAACACGGTTATTTTCAAAAACTAGTTTTTTTTTCAATATGTGTTTGTTTATTACAAAGCTACACGAGGGTTATATACACTAACCGTTCTAATTTAACAGTGAAAGACCAGAGGGAAGACAAATAGCCATCATCACTCATCCCAACTCTTAGGCTAAACTTTTACCAACGAATAGTAGGATTTACCATCATATAATTACACCCCAACGATTTAAATGGCGACAATGTTTGGTGGGTTCAAATTGCGAGTCGAGTGCCCTAACCACCTGGTCATGCCAAGCTTCCTAAAATATAAGAATTCATATACTCTAAAATTATATTATTATTAAGTATTTTTATTAACGCTTGATATAGAATACATATAATATAAAGTTTAGAGCTGTCTCAAATGCACTACAAATAATGTTTTTATATCAAGAATTTTTCGAAGTTGCCATTGTATACATTTCTCTATGTAATATACTGCACAATCTTTCAGTAGCGAACGAATTGTTACAAAGTCAATTTTCATGACAGTTTCTAATATCAAAGCATTATGAACCATTATTAGCCATATGTAATGGACGCCTTCACGAATAAGATTCAAATCATATTTCGATAATTTTTAATTTGTTTTTTTTTAATTATGAAAGCAATAACGACAGTATAAAATGAATTTATTTTAAATAGCAATCTTCCCCAGTAGCACAATCATATGTCTGCGGACCTGTGCTTCTAGAGACCGGGTTTCAATACTCGTGATGAGTGGAGTACATATAGTCCTCTGCGTAGCTTTGAACTTAATAGAGCAATAATAAATAAAACTATTTGTTTAATAAATTGGTGAGAAGAAGATTTGTTATCCGAAGATTTAAATATGAATATTATGTTTTATGTACGTTTATATAATTTATTTTATGATCAATATTGAGTTTATTACATAATTAAACGATATAATCACATATCTTTTTCAAAGCTTGTTAAGAGGTACTGCAATCAAGGGCTGCGCAATTACGTGTATTCATTAACTTACTTTATTGTCCTAGATTAATGTTTAGTACTAATTATAACGTGTTGTGAAAAGAAATGGCTAGGCTTAATGTCGAGGTGAAACATCTATATTATGATTATCTCTAACATAAATACTATCACATGCATTAACATATGAACCTTACTACATAATAAATATGTACTACCTCTTAACATGCCAAATACCATTATCAAGATACACGATAATGTGTAGTGTGGCCAAAACAACCTGTAGGACAAATAATGTGCTATTAACAGTAATGGTAGTTTAGCAACATTTCACTTTCTCTAGTAGAGATTGGAGTATTTAAAACAATCACATATTTTTAGTGTATGTGTGTTCACATACCAAATTTTAAGGCAACCAGTTAAGAAATACAAGAGATATAAAATCCTTAATTTTAATTGATTTTTACTATTTATTATTCCAACCGAAAGTACGGAAACTTTATTTGACAGAAAACAAACTCAGCTTTTATGGACTTTTGTTTTTGCAAATTTGGTATACTGATAGGTCTTTTCATTCTTTAATTATGTGTTAAATATGCTCTAAGTATGAATCATATCTACAAAGTTATTCAACAAAAACTGCTCAAATTTGACCAAAAATCACGTGAGCTATCTTTCTGTAACTTTTTAACACAGATTCATCTAAGAGTAAAAATGGACTATTTTAGTTTTTTGCCATTCGGATTAGAGATGGATGTTTTAGAGCATCAAAAGTATAGGATGAAAACATGTGCAGATTCGTAAGTGCCGATTAAGCTGAGCAAACTATAATAGATTAACAGTTTCAAGCTCAAGTTATGAAAAAAAGAATACAGATGGGCGGTTATTGTACATTGCTACCTTTAAAGTACAAATTTACTAGACTATACGATCTTAATTAAAGAATATTCAGTCTTATATGATATTAGCTTGAGCAATTAGTTTAAATAATGATACTTGACACGGCTGTACTGATTGCATTGGGTGATGATAAGAAACTGCTAATCTAGATTCTATGGCATTAGTATAAAGAAATTTATTAACACTAATTTAGAGAGGAAACTATGACCATTATTTTGAAGTATAAGTCGCTTCCGAATAATAGGGTTAGTATCTTAAGCTAATATCGGTTTCTATTGAGTGTCACTTTTCACTTGCTATGGTTTGCTGGTGTGTATTGACAAAAAGTCGGGATATCTCATCAAAAACACTTAAAGTGAGAAAACAAGATGTGGCCAAAAACAATGAGCGTGCGGCTTAAAATAATTAAATCAAAATTGACGGCTGAAGTGCTAGCTACAGCATTGATAAGAAGTTTATGACAAATATTCATTCATCAGCTAACTAGCTATGCATGTTTTACTGTTCATGTTTGAAGTTGAACAAACAAAAACGATGCCTAGCTAACTAAATTTTTATTAATGCTACAAGTGTAACTACCAGTTTGTCAGCCAATTTTGATTTCATTCCTGCAAGTCGCACACTTAATCCTTTTTTGGCATTACCTTTTATTTTTTATAAAACACCACCTAAATTATTTTTCGTTGTATTTTAGTCCCCAATAGGACAACAGTAACTTTATGCTCAAATCTGGAGTTCCATTACCTGCGGTGGACACAGCAAATAGTCCATTATGTCTTTTCTCCAAATTAAAACGAAACCATGGCGATATTCCGAATACAATTTTAAAATGCGAATAAAAATAAAAATGTGTAAAAGTATAAAGACGTAATGCCGAATATACTCATAATCTTATATCTTAATATTTTTAATAATGCTAGGAATAATTTGATTACAGAATTGTTGAGTAGGAAGTAAATGTATAGCATCAAACTTGTATATAGTATCAGTGTAAATATAGATTATTAAGTGCATTTCGTAAACTTTTCTTTTACGATGTATTAATTTGTCCAGAAGCAAATGTCGTTTTTGAACTGCGAAGTCTGGAAAAACATAAACTAGTGTTGTAAAACAAACTTTAATCAAAGTAAGCACCATTTCCTTTAATACACTTTTGCCAACGTGTAACGATGCTGTTTATACCCCTACTGTAGAAATCAGAGTTTCTTTAGCTAATTGTTATTGTTATTCTGAATTAAGCACAAAGCTACACAATGTGCTATCTGTGCTCTGCCCACCACGGGTATCAAAACCCGGTTTTTAGCGTTGTAAGTCCGCAGGCATACCTCTGAGCCACTGGGGGACTCTTTAGCTAATGAACTCCCTGAAAACGTCTTCTGCAGCTGCCTGGTTTGGAAAGCGTTTATTGTTCAAAAGGTTGTCAATGTGCTTGAAAAAAAGAAAATCTGTAGGGGAAAGGTCTGGAAAATAAGGTGAATGAGGCAGAAGTACGATGATTCCCAATTCGTTCAATTTTTTTAGTGCCATCCTTGACAGGTCTCATAACGCCGATTTTGTTGATCTTCAGTCACCTCATACGAAACCCATTTATCCAACTTTTTCGTCTTTTAAATTTCACTCAGATGGTTGGCAATGCTTGATTTGCTTGTGCCTAACTTTTCTGCAAGCTAGCGTACTGTTATGCAAGGGTCTGTCTCAACTGCTTCCCTTAATGTTTTTTCATCTAAGGATGACCTTCTTCCACGACCTTCGTGGTTATCAACACTTCTATCTCCATGTCGAAACCTTGGGAACCAAACGCTGAATTGCAAGTTAAGTAACATATCCACGGCCAAACGCCTGGTTGATGTTCCGTTATTTTCGGTAACTTTTCGTCCAAATTTGAAGTTGGAGAGGAAAATAAGACGAAACTCCTTCTTGTCCATGCTGCCTTGAGGGTTGTTAAACTTACTCTGAATAGACTTGAAACAGTAAGTAATTAAAACAACTTATAACCGACAAACGTTGGATTAAAGCAACTCAATATTCAGCTTCTAAATATCATCGTGATAATTCCGATATTTATTTCTGGACAACCTAATAGCTAATCAAAAGTGGCAGGTGTCAAAGTAAGTTAATACAGTTGGATGGAAATGTTTCACAGAATGTTTCCGAATTTCGCGCAAAGTTACAGAAGTATTGATCTATCCGTGTAGTCACGTTTAAGTTGAATCTGATGGACCAAATAAAAGGCAGATTTAACAGCACTTCCTGCCAACTTTTAGTTGATCTCGTCCGATAAAATAATGGAATTTAACAGCCATTCTTATAGCACACCCACGCCCCCGAAAGTGCTGAGTGCATTTTTATGGCAACGGGTCATAAACCATCAATCTTCATATTCGCAGTCGAAACACAGTGATGATTAAGCCATCTATGGCCCAAATGATCATTTTATAATTTGACAGTGAAATATATTTTTGTATTTAAACTGATTGATGCAGTTTTGATGACGTTTTCCTTGACTAATACTCTTTTTTTTTTAAATTTATTTGTGTTTTTGAATTTCTCGCAAAGCTACTCGAGGGCTATGTGTGCTAGCCGTCTATAATTTAGCAGTGTAAGACTAGAGGAAAGGCAGCTAGTCATCGCCACCCATCGCCAACTCTTTGACCACTCTTTTACCAACGAATAGTGGGAATGATCGTAACATTATAGCGCCCCTACGGCTAAAAGTACGAGCATGTTTGGTTTGACAGGGATTCGAATCCCACGACCCTCAGACAATGCATCGAGCGCCCTAACCACCTGGTCATGCCAGGCCGTATATTTTTATGCGACTAATCAACATATTATTTTGTTTAAGAGAACAAATATAGATCGATTTGGATGTCAAAGATTGGGTTCATATTGATGATTGATCTTTGTTCTTTTATTAATGGTATTTCTGTTGCTTCCAGCTGCTCAGCGGTAAATCTATGAGTTGATAATGCTAAAAATCAGGTTTTAATACCAGTTTTTGGTAAAGCACTATAAACTATTTATGTAGCTAATACCAGATACCGTTGTTTCTGTTCTGCTCGGTTTAATACACTTAATAATATATTTCTTATTAAAACTCTTTGGTTTGAGTATAGATGAAGATTTTTCTAAAGACTACTGTAATTAAAATTAGAAGTTTTTCTGTCTTTCTTTAGTTTTCTTTGTTTTTTGGACACCCGCTAGTACAGCGGTATGTTTTCGAATTTACAACGCTAAAACCAGGGGTTCGATTCCCCTCGGTGGGCTCAGCAGATAGCCCGATGTGGCTTTGCTATAAGAAAATACACACAATTATTTGTTTTTTTTATGATTTTAGAAGGCTATAAGAATAATCTATTTTGAAGATCAACATATTTTTAAGTTTCCACAATTTACACACATTTATTAACTCATTGTGTTAAAGATGGAATACGTATTTTGGTGTTTGAAGCGCAAGTTAAGAGCTTTAGAATTGATTAATGCTTTAACATGTCAGAAACATTAAGCATATTGCGAGCGAAAATATTCAAATAGTTACAGTTTTAACAAGAAACTTCATATAAATTTGATTATTTCTACGGTTTTTTGAGACTTTTGAAGTTTCAACAATAATGGTATTAGGACGCATAACGTACGTAATTAAGAATTGTCATACATACACGGTTTAGAAGAATAAGGCAACTTGATCAAAATCAAAAATTTTTCTTAATAAACTTTTATGATGAGACCGTTTACTTTATAGTATACAATTAAAGTACTGTTAAATAAACATGCTATCCCCCCAATAGCACAGCTGCATATCTGCGTACTCACAACGCTAGAAATCGGGCTTGGATACCCGTGATGGGAAGAACATTGATAGCTCATGGTGTAGCTTTGTGTTTAACTTCAATCAAACAAATCCACAAATAAGCATGCTGAGTCTCTTGCTTGTAGACAAAACTACGTAGGCAATCTTGAATCTAGAATAAGTTTTGTTTTTTGTTTGTTTTTTGAATTTCGCGCAAAGCTACTCGAGGGCTATCTGCGCTAGCCGTCCCTAATTTAGCAATCTAAGACTAGAGGGAAGGCAGTTAGTCATTACCACCCACCGCCAACTCTTGGGCTACTCTTCGGCCAACGAATAATGGGATTGCCCGTCACATTATAACGTCCCCACGTCTGAAAGGGCGAGCATGTTTGATGCGAACGGGATTCGAACCAGCGACCCTCGGATTACGAGTCAAACGCCTTAACACGCTTGGCCATACTTGAGTAAGATACTCGACTGATTTATAAACACACGTATCATAAAATATTATTAGTTCCACAAATATCAAATACTACATTAATTTTATGTTTTCTTTTCAGGGTATTATCTACTCATTTTACATGTAAAAATACATATCTGCAGAAAAATAACAATAAAAACATGCAGTTATGTTTATAAAGTAACTTGTACAGAAAGAGAATATGAAACATCGACATTGTTTTTACCTAACAAATAACGAAGTCTTAGACTAGGGAATAATACCCTTAAAATCATGAGTGAAACCTAAAATAGAAACTTTAAAAACTACTTCAGTCAAGAAATTAACTATATTTTAAGACCAAAGAAACAAAACATATTTTGTGTTAATTCTAAATTTACTTTTGGTACTATTCAATAGTGTTGTGTTTCTAAGCCAAAAGTGTAAACGAAAATAAATGTTTACTCGAGTTATTTCTATGAACAACAACATATTAAAGTAAAGATGATGTTTCTTGTTTAATAATAAATCTGTACACCATATGAAAGTAACTTCCTTTGTACTTTTGTTAAAAAAAATGTTTGTTTGAATTTTGTGCAAAGCTACAGGAGGGCTATCGGCGCTGCCCGTTCCTAATTTAGCAAAAAAATACTAAAGGGAAGGCAGATAGTTATCATTACCCACCGTTTTACTCTTTCACCAACGAATAGTAGGATTGACTGTCACATAATAACGCTTCCAGAGCTAAAGAGGGAGCATGTTATGTGGGACGAGGATTTAACCACGTAACTCTCACAGTTCCAGTCGAGCTTTCTAATCACGTGGCCAAGCCGAACAGAGAAAACCAGCAAAAGATGGAACATGGAAATTATTATACCAAACGGTTTTTAATTTTTTATGTTTACAATGAAAATTATTATACCAAACGGTTTTTAATTTTTTATGTTTACAATGAAAATTATTATGCCAAACGGTTTCTAATGTTTTTTTTTTATATTTACACACTTTGTAATGCTTGAAGTACTAAACGAAGTACATTATCAGTCATATTTGATAACAAGGAATGGAACACAAAATACGGACTTAACTGTTATAAATATTATTTATTACCACATACTCTATAATATAGTGTAAAAAGTAACGTGGTTCGAATTATTGTCACCTCAAAACAGTTACCATGGTGAATACTCGAGGAGGTTTATGATTTTAACTCAGTCATAGTTATATTCTTTTATTTAAATGTATAAATGCATAACAAAATGTAAGTCTATACAGTGACCTACGATCGTACGAAAACGATAGCAACAAGTGTTATGCAGTAAAAATATTATGGTTTGTACCATGACTGTGATAACGCGTTTTGAACATTTTTAGATATTTATAGCATGATTATTACTTTAGTGTGTTACTATATTAGGATGTCCTTGGTAAATGAGTTAGCTACAAAATGGCCAACAAATTAAATTAGTGAAATGTCAGTTTGAACATATTTCTGTAAAGCAGTACATAATATATTTGATATTAAATTACATACATTTATGTTATCAAATAATCTGCGCGTTAACCAAACTCACGAGCTCCAATACAAATTTAGGCTCCTTTACTTAAAGTGTTTTATTTAATGATTCTCTAAATATTAATTTCTAAAAATAAAAAATAAGATTTTCACAACAACAAGGTAGAACTTAAATATATTCAGTCATGTTCGAATTTTTCATGGAACACATATTTTAAATGTATATTTGGAAATACTTCATCACAAACAAAAGTGCTCGGCAATAAGGGTCTAGTTCATTACCTTTGTAAAATTATTATAAATGGATGTGAGCCTTACCAAATCAGCCATTCATCCACTGTAATCGCACTTGTGCTAAACACAGCATTAAACTTCTCTTTTGTTTGGTATCGACTTCACTTATTTTGCTACAGACCTTTCCATTAGTTGATTCATTATTTCAAGTATTGAGGCGGTAAAATTTGTTATCGCTCCCAAACCCAAACTGTTTGTCTCATTGTTCAATCTTTGAGAGTCTACCTGAGTTTCTCTGTCCCATTTCATCGAAATTAATTTCAGCCAGCTATTCACAACAACTTGTGACACCAGAGACTGAGATAACTCAACATTGTGTATATATATATATATATATATATATATATCCATCTATCGATAAATTAGATCGGATTATTTTACAAAATGGCGTAAAACAGATAATAAGTTTTACTTACATAGTGTTAAACATGAGCCGCAGGCGCTGATTGGAAAAAAAAATAGGTATTATATTTCAGATTTTAATAAAAACATTAATCGGTTCTAATAAGTGGTTAAGCCTCTTGTCATTGTAAAGATAATATCTAAACCAAAAACACCCCAGCTGTAAGATAAAGAAATGACAAATAAAAACGTAAAACGACGATTAAAAGATGTAAAATTAAAATTGGCTACCGAACTATTGTAGAAATTCTGTTGTTGACAATGACGATTTTAATAATGACAATTCAGGTTAACACTGTGTTACTATTCTTCATGCTTCACTCATGATTAAGTAACAATGTTTACCTGGATTACCATTGTTAAAACTGTCATTGTCAATAAGAGAATTTCTGTAATGGTTTGGCCGCCAATTTTGATTTCACATCTTTTTAGTTGTCGTCTTGTTTTTTGTTTATGCTTTTTCAACAGCTGAGCTGTTCTTGATGTAGATACCAGTGCACGAGTGACCGTGATGAATGTCATCATACTTTTTGTGATCAACAAAGATTAAAATATGCAAATACGTATAACTGTGAGCTATGAATTCATGAATTTTACACACATGTGCAAGCGTGGATTTATTAGGTCAAGCAGCATTTGGTCTTAGTATCAGTTGAATATCCACCATGCAGAGAAATGTTTGTTTGTTTTTGAATTTCGCACAAAGCTACTCGAGGGCTATCTGTGCTAGCCGTCCCTCATTTTGTAGTGTAAGACTAGAGAGAAGGCAGCTAGTCATCACCACCCACCGCTAACTCTTGGGCTACTCTTTTACCAACGAATAGAGGGATTGACCGTAACATTATAACGCACGCACGGCTGAAAGGGCGAGCATATTTGACGCGACGAGGATGCGAACCCGCCACCCTCAGATTACGAGTCGCACACCTTGACACGCTTGGCCCTGCCGGCCCCCCCTGCAGAGAAGCTGTGATATACAAGTAATACATTGAAAGAGGCATTGTACAATATTATATTTTTATTTACATGTATGCAAACTGTCATATGGTTTAATAGACACCATAGCTTAGGCTGTAGACAAAGACGTATAAATCCTTTGCTGTTGTAGGCTTGGATGCCCTAGTCAATCGAGATCTGAAAATAACTGTATAACAGCCGATTTTTAAGCTTACATGTATATTAGGGTAAATTCTCTCAGTAGTTTCAGAATTATTGCATTTACTATTTTTTTTCCAGGTTGGTTTCTTTTGAATTTCGCCCAAAGCTACACTAGGGTTATCTGCGCTAGCCATTCCTAATTTAGCAGTGTAAGACAAGAGAGAAAGCGGCTAGTCATCAGCACCCACCGCCTACTCTTGAGCTACTCTTTTACTAACGAATAGTGAGATTGACTGCACATTATAACGCCCTTACGGTTAAAAGAGCGAGCATGTTTGGTGTGATAGGGATTCGAATCCGCGACCGTCAGATTACGAGACGAATGCTTTACCCACCTGGTCATGCCAGGCTTGTCCCTCAGGTATAAGCAAAATTGATCCTTTAAATATTGCTATTCTTTACAGTGTAATAGTTAAACTTTGTATATTTGGTTTGCGCAAAATTTCGTAGAAGCGTGTAGCAAACGATATGTTATTTTTACCAAATTTTATGAAAAAATCAAAGCTCGTTAGGAAGTATGTTTCTTAATTCAAAAAAATCCATAGAATTTGATTAGTAGAAAAAGAAGACGAGTTAAAAATCAGTGGGTGTGTGTTTTTCTTATAACAAAGCCCCATCTGGCTATCTGCTATGTTCACCGAACTCTTGGTTTTATCGTTGTAAATCCGTAGATTTTCCGCTGTCCCAACGAGTTAAAAGAAAATTTGACGAAATTTTATATCACATACGTGAGTCTTGGCTGCACAGATTTTTTTTTTTACATTTAGGGTATGAAGTAAGCAAACTGAGAAGTAGTAAAGGTAAAACAGTCAGATAAAATAAATTACAGAGTATTATGTTACAGATAGCTAAAAAATCGTATTTCGTTGGTTCCTGTAAATAACATTTCTTTGCTGTGCATCTCAAGTTTTTTTTCTTCGCCGCATGAGACACTACGATGTGTCTTGATAGAAAGTTCTGTGCAGTGTGTCTGCAATATTTGCTATATTCGTGCGTAATTGTGATATATATATATCTTCGACATTATTACGCAGAGGGTAAAGAAAGAGATATCAATGTTGACAGTTATTTTCTCGTTAAAAAAGTCTATTTCAAATATGTAACAGTTTTTTTCCTGCTTGATTGGATTAAAAAATTAGTTGGTGGTAATGTTTTTCTAATTACCCCTAGCATGTTCATGTTTAACTGATACAGTTATATATACTACCCTTTAGTCCATATTGGGATAAAACAACTTTTTGTTTTTCTGTTCAATTTTTTAAATATAAATATTCTTACTTTAGTTATATCATATATATTCTAGTAATTTGTATTAAATTACATATATAAGTAACATTGAAAGGGCATCAGAAAGATTAACATTTCTGAGATTTGAGAAAAATATATTCGGAAAAACGTATCTTTCTACCTCCTAGATCTATAATCTATTTTCAGTAAAACTTGTTTGATATTGTTATTAAAAAGTAACTTAAATACGTAGACGTACTTCATTTTAAAGAAACCTAGTTAACACAACAAGAATATATTTTTCTTTAGTATTCTAAAGATAATTTTAGTCTCGCTGAGTACATTTACAAGCTATGTCCGCATCGTCTGACACATTTTCGAAACACCCAGGTTCGAGCTAAGATATTTCTAATAGTTTATTTTCTAGCTATTTTGGGTATCAGTCAAATATCCGGTTAAATTATTTTCGGCGAAAGCTCTTCATTCTGGAAATAAAGCATATTTACTGTAAGAACTAAGAAACCGTATTAATTGTGATCTTACTTTAACTTATTATTATTATTATTCTTTACAGAAGTACGAAGTACTTAATAAAATATACAATATAATCACAATATACAAAGCTTGTAAAAATTAGCTATAAGCATTTATAAAAAAAATATTGAAGTTTTGTATTTTACACACTACACAGGTGCTATATGTTATTTTAGAGTAATTTAGTAAATTAAATGTATTGTTAAATGTATTGTCACTTTGATTTTTAAACATTAGTTTTATGAACGTGTATCTAAAGTACGATCAATTTATCTGCTATGTCCACCGAAGAGAATAAAATCCTTAATTTTATCATTGTAAATCTGTAGACTTACCACTGTCCTAGCAAGGGACATTTACGAGTGTGTGTATCTGTGTGTTTTCTTATGGCAAAGCTACATCGGGCTATCTAATGAGTCTACCGAGGGGAAATCGAGATCCTGATTGGACCTTTACAAACATGTCACACTTGAAACTTAATATATAATCATATAATTTGCTTAAATATAGTTATTTAATTGAATAGATAATTCTTTTTTACAACGTGAAAGTTTTTGATATTATCAAATAACACTGAAACTTCATCACGATCATGCCATCGGTTATCTTCAATTATTATACAGAATCAATTTTCTTAATATTTCTTGTCACCGATATAGTTGTATGTTTGCAATTTCATCATGAGTAATGGTGAATTTTTTTTTCTTTGGTGAAAGAAATAATTGTTAATAGTAAAATAAATGGTTAATTTTACCATTATATTAACTACCTAAGAGTTATCTCAAAATGATTATTCATTTGGGGAAGTGTGGTAATAAATTTATAAAAGGATGTATAGAAAAGTCGTAATTCTAGAATATACGTTGTAAATACAAATAATAAAAATAGTATAACATTGCATTCATATTTTATTTTTCTTTGATTTAGTGGTTATGTAATAAGATGGTCCCCTTCGGTAAAAATAATAAAAAGAGCTCTCACATATTTATACATATATCATCAGTTTGACATGCTGCCATCTAGAGTGAATTATATCTAATAACTGTTTATTGTTCCACTGCGTGTATAAACACATTGGCGAGCAGGTGCAAACGTAAACGATCAAAGCATGACTTCAGTTGTTATTGTTTTTTGTCAACAACTTTGATCTAAGATAAATACTGTAAATTTTTGATAAACACAAATTTAATGTTTCAGAAAATTTCACTTATTTTTATTCGAAACAATGAGAGGGTTTATACTCAGCCAAATGTACTGTGAAAGAATCATAACTCATTTTCAATTTTTTTTTCACAACATTCGATTCATTACACCTTCCCTCATTATCTTAGCTAATGCACAACTTATGCATAAGGCTCCGCCTTCCCTAATTATACTGGGACCAAATAAATGATAATTTAAACTGTGTGCATGTTTCTTTTCATCGTTTGTTTGTTTGTTTGTTTTTTGAATTTCGCACAAAGCTACTCGAGGGCTATCTGTGCTAGCCGTCTCTAATTTAGCAGTGTAAGACGAGAGGGAAGGCAGCTAGTCATCACCACTCAGAGCCAACTCTTGGGTTACTCTTTTACAAACAAATCGTGGGATTGACCGTCACATTATAACGCCCCCACGGCTGGGAAGGCGAGCATTTTTGGTGCAACAGAGATTCAAGCCCGCGACTCTAAGATTACGATTCGAACGCCTTAACCAACCTGGCCATTCTGGAGCCAATAATTTAAATAAAGTTGTTAAATGAAACATTTATTTAGACTTGCAGTTATTATGAGATATATGGGAGCCATGTTTTTCATCTTGGGGGTATGCTTTATCGAACCTTTTGATAAAACGACCCCAACCAAAATACATATTTTTTCAATATCCTAAAAAAGGGCTATTTCAATTTATTTTTTAAACCAGAAGTGATATTTATAACAAAAATGGCTCATTTTAAGACCTTTTGGTTTTTTCGTAACATTCATTGTGATTGGTCTAAACCTCGTTCAAAATTAAGGTCGTCTTAGTTCAACTTCTTCTACCATAAGATCAACTTAAAGAAAGCAAGGCATTAACTTCTACATAAGTCATATTTTAATTTTATATAACACTATCGTAACCTATAGTAAATATTTTAGTGTTGCTTTTAAGCTAATAAGCCTAACCTTCCTAATAAATTCAAGTCCTGCATTTTAAATAATAATAATAATAATTTCAATTGAGATTAAAATGTACCCATTTTTTATTATTGGATTCCAAAAACAGTTTCACCAACTTAACCTTTTCTTGGTCAGATTGCCTATTTTTTACATGGATGTTTTATATTTTTGTAAATGGAACAGAATTTCCAAAGCTAGTACGAGCCAACCTGCCCCCTTTTGGAAGTTGAATTCTCTGCTACTTAAATCAAACAATTAATAAAAACATAGTTCACTATAAATCACATTATCTTGTGTCCAGAAGCTAGTGTGTGTATTATACTGTAGTATCCATATGAGGTATGATTTCATTATTGATATTACGACATATGCGGATGTAACACAGCTACAATGGTTGCTATTCTTGTATATATTTTTTATGAAGATTAATTTTTATTTGTGTAAGGCCGAGAGAGATGACAATTAGGCCCGGCATGGCCAAGTGTATTAAGGAGTTCGACTCGTAATCCGATGGTCGCGGGTTCGAATCCCGGTCGCACCAAACATGCTCGCCCTTTCAGCCGTGGGGGCATTATAATATGACGGTCAATCCCACTATTAGTTGGTAAAAGAGTAGCCTAAAAGTTAGCGGTGGGTGGTGATGATTAGCTGCCTTCTCTCTAGTCTTACACTGCTAAATTAGGGACGGCTAGCGCAGATATCCCTTGAGTAGCTTTGCGCGAAATTCCAAAATTAAACAAACAGATGACAATTACCGCATAAAATAAATTCATGATAAAACTGGATTTCATATTTTCTGCTCCTTTGTCTTATTGTGATATAATAACGTTTAAACTACAGTTGTGGAGCTTTACTAGTTTGTTGTTTGTTTTTTTGGTATATTTTGTTAATTCCCTTGAAACTTAAGTAAAATTATCACACAGCAATCAAAGTAAGTGTTTAGACTGAAGTGTTATTATCATGCAAGCAATATGCTTTCTAACTCGATAATAAAACTGTATAACTCAAACCAAATTCGACTTTAAACTCAAAAGCAGTTTTGCTAGTCTAAAAATGTACCGTTGTTTTGAGCTTAAGACATTCTGAGAAATATCGATCCAATTCGATTTCTGTTTGTCTACTGGCACAGTTTGTACAAAAAATAATACCGAGGTCAGTTTATAAAACATTTTTCATATTTAAGTCTATCAAATCTGAAAGCTCTTATTATTATACATTGTTTATAAAGAAACAAAACTATCGAGATACTTTTACTGTTCTTCATGAAAAAAACTGAGAATTTATCTAATGTTTTAATTTTTAACTTTATTTCTGATTGACACATTTCACAAATCGATTACTTGTCGACAAAGAATACTTCTAGTATTTTAAACAATTATGCACTAAAATCTAAAATACTAATTGCTTTCTCCTGCAAATAAAGAAATAATTTGTTTGTTTCGAATTAAACGCAAAGCCACCCGGTTTCTAATGGTGTTAATCCAGAAACATAACTCTGTACTTAGGGGGGGAGTAAAAATAAGGAAATATGGCACGAAAAAAATGTATCAATTTTTCATTCAGTATTGTTCAATTATCATGTGATATATGCATTATGAAAATAATAATATTATTGACTTCAAATTAAGAAATTAAAATTTTAGAAGTTGGATGAATTGTGACATATTTTACGGAATAAAGAAATATGTAACAAGCACAAACTTGTTCTGGTTCTTAGCCATGTGCCTTTTGTCAGTTACTGTTAATTACTAAATACATATAGGTAGTTATGGGTACATGCTAGTGGTAATTGTTTTGTTGTATTTTTTAGCATTGGTTCTCTCCATCCAATTACGGAATCTTGTCATAGTAAATTTATTAATGGAAGTCCACGTAAAGCTGGTCTCGTACCAAACATATATAGAGAGAGCCATATACAAACATATGTGACTTTTCCTGATAAATGGCGCAATTTCTAACTACCTTGTTTTACCTGTATGTTACAGCCACAATAATGGATTAAGTTTAATAATTTTGTACAAATCAGAATTATTTTTTGTATTTTTATAAAGATATTTTCAAAATATATCTTGTATCTATTTCTTAAGACTTTGGTTTTTCTTTATATATAAAACACATTCTGAAGCACGTGGTAGTTATTATATTTTAGTTATTGTTAAAATGCATCTGCTTTACGTACCACAGTTATGCTTTAAGCTACTACTTTTATTCATTGTTTTATAACCATCTTTCTTACTCCCTTTCAAGGAGCTACAAAAGCACTGGATCTGTTTACATGGAACAGTTTATAACTTGTGCTAAACATTTAATAAATGAAAAACGTTTAATTGAGAAATAATTTCATAATGAAAATTGTTTGCAACTTTTTGTTCAAATATGTAAGATAACCTGTCAGAAATTAGTTAAATCATGGTTAATGTAACTTGTTGTATCAGTTTCTTCAGCGCCAGTTAACATTTTTGCTTCATTTAATCAAAGTCTTAGAGCTTTGTGCACATTGGGTGACCACATGTTAATTAACATAGTTCATCTACCAAGTAATTATTAATTAAAAGAAGCGATGTTAATCCACAGAATTCTAGAATATTTAATACAGGTGACGAGGTCGACGCCTCCTATTTATGGATTTTCAAATCAATAAACATCATTTCGTGGTAGCAAGAAAAGTTCATCTGTATTCAAAACGACTTGTACTTTGTTGGTTGTACATATTTCATTTCGATTGCGATAGTCACATGGTTATGATTTAAATAAATATTTCAAATATTCAGCGTTAACTTAATTGTAAAAGTGAAATAGGAATTACTTTAACACTAAAATAAAGGAATTTTTAAATGTGCTAAAACTGAAATAAAATCAGAAGCATGTGTTGTTGTTTTTTCCATTTAAAAGCATCTTATTTTACAGTTTCTCATATAATAGTTAGGAATTATCCTTTAAACTGTTTATTTTGTATTAACATTTTATAAGAACGGTGGTAAGCAGATTCTAGCAGTCGATAAAAAATACAAAAGTCGTGTAATTAAAACTGTACCATTGATTAATGGAGTAGATACGTGTATAGTGTTGTAAACATTTGCTGTAGTTCCCATTCCACGCAAAGAGTGTCATGAGTATGTGATACAGAGAAGTACATGGAAAAAACTTATGCAGCCACTCATCTCTTCTCGATCAATGTTTAATACAGCTGATTCCCCTTATACAGAGTTTTATGAAAGATTATGGTACGGTTCCCATGGTAACACACGTGTTCAAGTAATAATCACTCTCAGAGAGACTCTTTTATTTACAGACTCTAGAAAAGAGCATGTTAATAGTACATATATATATATACTACTCTAGATTGTGCTCGAGGTGTCCTAAATGAGTGTAACGAACACAAATATTGCTTAGTTTTTATATCATTATTAACATGAACCTATGAATTAATACACAAAAGTTCAAGATAGAAATGTAAAGAATTTACAATTACATCTTTTACTGACAAATGTGTTTTCATTGTTTAATAGAGTTGCATCACTTGTAATGATAACAGTCAAAAACAAATCCTAATAAAACATGTAATATAAATTTAAAACTCACAAAGGATATGCTAAACACACGTCTTGAATTCGATATTTAGAACTGATTAGCAAAAAAACAAAATGCATTAGCAATATTGTAAAGAAAAGGTTAATGCACGGACATATAAAAACAGTGAAACATATAAATACTAATAAATACTTGTTTCATAGGATAATAAGAAATAGAACGTCCATGAGATCGAAATAAATAAAAATAAAACATGTAAATACCAAAATTGTTTCATAAGGCAAAAAGAAATACAAGTAATGAAATATGCACTCACCAAAACATTCATAGGACAAAGACGAACAAGAACAACTGAACATGTAACTATGAAAACTTATGTCTGATTTCGTATTAAAGAAAATTAACTGATAGTTTTAGTGCAAATCAAAATCATTTATCTATTCATCGTATTAATTATTGCTAAGATATTTTATATTTGAAAGTGATTGTAGGTTACTTTTACTGTTTCATTTTCTATGAAAGGAAATATATTTTAAAACTATAGTTACGTGAGAAAGTAAAAGCATTGAGCTTTTATTACTTACATTGCACGAAGTTAAAACGTGTGTTTTCTCTGTGTGGTATTCAGGATTTGTAAGAAAAACAGTTCATGACCTTCTTATTTGTGTATACACATTATTTATTGAATAGACAGTTTTTCATAACAGAACTGCGTTCTGTAAAACAGTTACAGTAGGTAACTTTTCATTTTTAAAAATCTGAAAAACTTTGTTTGTCTATACTTATGAATATGGTTTATTGTGGAAATCATTTTGTGAATTTGTACTGTTTTATTCAAACTACACGCCCACCAGTGGCACAGCAGTACGTCTGAGGACAAACGAGGCTAGAAACCAGATTTCGATACTCGCAGGGGGCAGAGAGCAGATTGCCCGATGTGTAACTTCATGATTAACTACAAAGACATTCAAGTTACACTTTTATATAATAAATCAGTTTTGTATAGCTACAAGTAAAATAGTCATCCACTGTTAGAGCTACTTGAGATGACAGCACCCCAATGAAGTATTTAAGCTGATGTTGTGTTTTAGTTGACAGAGAAGATGTAACACAATATAGATATTAAAAGTTTGATACTTCCAGTGAACAATTGTGTAGATTCGTTCATCAAACATAATTTATGATTCCTTCTTTATATTCCTCCACTTCTTTCTGAAACACGCGCAAGAAGCTAAAATTAGGATTAGATTTCATTGAATCGAAACGTTTTGAATAAATTAATATTTTACTTAAACTTATATCTAGGTTGGTACTTAATTGTGTATACAATAACATGTTTCACCAATTACATAATCTTTAAGCGTAGATCAGAGGCCGGATATACTTGTTTCCATTTAATAACAATATAAACTAACCTCAACATTAAACATTTCAAAGTATCGTGGAAAATAGGAATAAATAGTGAACATTCGCTTAAAAAATAGTTTACTTTATTTTTACCATGTGCAAAGGAGAAATATTTTTTTCAACTTTGTTTTATGCCTTCTAATATTTGAACAACTTGTATAAACGTCAAAGGTTAAATATTTAGTTTCAATTAATAGCTTTTCTATATGTAACTATGAGCTTAAAACTAAGTACACGAATTATGTATAAATGCAGTGTAATAAGAAAGTCAAGTTTGTTTACATGATCCAGTTAAAAATATTATAATGTGTACTACCTCTATAATGTCATAATTAGGAATATTTGTGGATACCAAAATTTTGGTTTTTGTTTGTCCAGTTTTATAGACGGCAATGAAAATATTTGATTGTTTCAAATATGTAGACTGAATAATGTATATAATATCTTAGACCTCTAGAAATCGAAAATTGTATATAATATATTTTTTTAACGCTAATTGTTTCTCATTTATAATTAACATTGCACTAAAATTGTATGAAACCCTTACAAAAGCAATACGCAATTTCATCAACTTTCGCCACCTTACGGTAAAGAAATGTACTTTTTAAGTTATTGATCAATAGAGAGCGCTGTGTATCCACTCTAGTTCAAGCAGTGCCGTCACTCTTTCTTCCCCACCGGAGGTAGAACTCTCCAAGTCAAGGACTATATTTTCAGGGGCTGGTGGAAATATAGTTTAGACTGTCCTTTGAAAACTGATACCATCGATGGAGAGTGATTAATACAGATGTTACTTAGCCTTTATTACTATATTTGATTATTCTATCATGGTTGACGGTGGACGAAATAATTAAGATAAAAACTAGATCATGCACTCTGAAACATTGATAGAACAGACTTTACTACGCTAGCCTTGTCATCTGGAGCACAGAGTCTCGGGAAGGCCGACAAATGCCGAGAGTTGAACGTGGCCACAGTTTGCTCTCTGCAGCCTTGCCTGCCATTTCTCTTTGACCGTTACTTAAAGTTGAAAGTCTGTTTATCCACCCGTGTGTCTGGAAATAATGTCTCTACAAAGTCTCATTTTCGCTGTTGTCATCCTGCTTTGTTCTAAAACAATACAAGGTGAGTAACTTTCCAAGGTTTTGTAGAAAGCCGTTACGGTTAGTGTTCTTTTTGGTATAATATAAATATGCAAAATATGTAAACAACAAACACGATAAACCTACACTAAAATATCTAAACGCAATTATACAATAATGTTCAGAATGCATTTGAATAATATAATATTTAGAATATATGTGGTAAACACACATATCTCAACTGGCAATATATGTAAAATTTTATAAAAAGATTTGAAAAATAATACAAGATGAGATTGTGTTGTGTTACAATTGCTTTATTTGAAACGGTAAGCTAATAAACTGTTAAAATACATTTGAAACTATTATAAAATATTCTAGAAATAAAAAATAGTTAATCAATTTACAGCTCCTTCGGTATAAAGCAATCTTTCTCTTATATAGAACAGAAATTCTATATTTTTGCGTATTATAGTCATGCCAATCTGTTGAAAGTCTTAGCGGCATCCTGGTATGAAACAGGTGAAACACTCAAAGAACTGAATACGCAATAATAAATTAAGAAAATTGCACGAACAAAGCAAAAATAGAACATGAATGTTCGTGATAACATTTTCGCTTAAACAATAGAGTATATATATTTTTGTCGAATTATTAGAAACCTAACTTCAGATTGAAATAGTAATTAATTATGCCCTGTAATGAAAACAAAATTAATAAAAAACGCATGAATTTATTGATATATATTTTATCTTGAAATACTGCAATAACGTTTTGTGTTTTGTATTAAGGACCGTAAGACATACATTTTTTTCGACATAAGCATCAATGTTTACTAGATGAACAACAATGATGTCACCAAATCAATGTAGTGTCAATTTTATGATGTCCAAGGAAGTATTCTCTCGACAGAAACAAAATGAACAAAATTACTGAAGTGTTTGTAATCACATAAATCAAGTATTCTGCTTAATGAACAGAAATATAACATTTTGTGCTAGAAACTATTTAATAAGATACATTTGTGCTTTAAATAAATGAAACTCATTTATTATAAAACTTATTACAGATAGAATATTAATTTGTTATTTACTGTTTATTGTTTCGATTTTGTTAATTATCTTAAGCATTTATTCTATTGTAAGTGTATAAAGATTTTGTGTGAACTTTTACCTAGGAAAGTTTAATACAGCCATATATTACTCTGCGCAGAATAATTATTTTAATTATTTTTAACTTCTGCTAGGAGATTAAATGCAGATTAAGAAATTCACTCAATTTGTATTTTTACCCATGTTGAAATAACAGATAGTCATCAAGCAAATATTTCTTATTTAGTTCATAAGTATTTGAAATAATTTTACATATAATCTGCATCGTCTTCAAGCTTTCACCATTTATAATTATTCTTCACTTATTTTTCTTTTACTCAGAAGTTTGATTCAACTAAAGAGTATTTGTTGATAAACGAATAAAAACATTAATGAATAAAGTCGATTAGTGAAAGAAGTTAATCCGTCATGTTTCAGTCGTTGAGATATATTATCCAGAAAGTGTAAAAGTTGATAACTTCAAGCCCAAACATCTGTACCAAATATAAATTGACAAATAAACACTAGCCAATTAGTTTATTTTTTATTTCTCTTTGATACAAATCAGTCAAGGGTAATTATCGCGACATTTTACTTAAAGATTTTTATTTTAATGATTGAACCATACGATTAGTATTAATTAAGTTACTAGTAGGGGTTGCAGTTCAAATTACAACACCAAATGATTCAACTTTCATCTCTTTATGTCAAGCCCCCGGCTAGTGCAGCGGTATGTCTACGGATTTACACCGCTAAAATCAGAAGTTAGATTCCCCTTGGTAGACTCAGCAGATGGTCTTATGTGGCTTTGCTGTAAGAAAAAACACACACATGCTTTATGTCAGTATCTTCAATGTTATATATAAAAGATATTGAACTGAAATTAAGCAAAGTTCTTATGTTAGTAAAACATACACCACAAAATATACAGTATAATAGGAATTCCAAATATGTTCTAATGATGCATTTATTTGATTTACTGAAAAAAGTGCCTTATCAGCAAGCGCGTGTGGTTTAATCCTATATCCTTGTTCAACTCGTTAGAACTTAAGGTTTAAATACTGAAAGCTGATGAAACATTGAACTAATTTGCCTAACATTTATGATAAAAAATAGTTAAGCTTTTGCTTCTTTTGAATTTCGCACAAAGCTACTCGAGTGCTATCTGTGCTAGCCGTCCCTAATTTAGCAGTGTAAGACTAGAGGGAAGGCAGCTAGTCATCACCACCCACCGCCAATTCTTGGGCTACTCTTTTACCAATGAATAGTGGGATTGACAGTAACATTATAACGCCCCCACGGCTGAAAGGGCGAGCATGTTTAGCGCGATGGGGATGCGAACCCGCGACCCTCAGATTACGAGTCGCACGCCTTAACACGCTTGGCCATGCCGGGCCAATACTTAAGCTACAAATGCCCTTTAATTTTTCCACTTCGGATTGAAGTTCATATGCTTAAAAAATATTTAAGATCTATATTCTGTTTCCCTCAAGTTACTGCACTCTTTGTCAATATCACAACTTACTAGAAATAAAACGTTTTCTAAATACTATTTTTGTATGCAGTATAATACTTTGGAAGTTAGGAGTCTAAGCACCAAAAACTGGTGAAGCACTGAAAGGCAACAGGGCTACTATTTGTGGTAAAAGTCATGTAAACTGAATACTATTTTTCCAAATTTATTTTATTTTATCAATTTCGGGTTCAAAATAACAGGTGTGGATAAATAATATTTCAGACCTATCTGTTGACTCTTACAAGTCTTTCCCCAAGAAGTCTTTTGTTTAGTGCTAGAATTTCTGTTAGGCTGGATGGTGACAACATATTTTGATCTGAAATGCTACACTGTATATGTAGTACAAGACATTAAAAGCTACAGCTTAAATATGAAACGGGTGAAGAGAAATTGAAAATCAACAGACCTACTATGATAGAAATATTGTAAACGTTTACTCAATGTCAGAACTCGTCAGTTGAACTAGACCATGAGAGACTAAAAAAAAAATTAATCATTATTTCATTCTAAATTATGGATTGGATGGCCATCTATTCGTCCGTGAGAGAATTTCAATTATCAAGAAGTTATTCATAATATGAAAAAATACAGATTGCGAGAGCAGGAATCGAATATACAGAGAATATCGAATAGTGTCGTCAAAATCTAGTGTTTGTAGTATCCAATCTTAGAAATGATAAATATAACATACCATGTATACGAGGGACCAGCATTATGGTTGTGATTCTCCTCTTGAAGAGAAAAGTGTAAAAGTAACCATCTTCAGCAGCAAGCATGTGTACAGTATAGACAAAAACTATATTTTTGTGACGGTAATAAGTTTAGTATGTACAGTGCACTGGTGTAAATAAGTATGTGGTATTAGGTAGAAGGACGTAATTTAATAAAAAAAAAATACGCTAATAAAAGTGCGCAGTACCACAAAACTTAAAGTTTAGTATAATAAAATAAGGGAGTAGAAATCTAAGCTGTATGTCCGTTCATCGATCAGAAATGACTGCTTGATGAATGTGTAAGTACAGACAAGTAATGGATGAGGAAAGGACGTCAAGTGAATTTCTGCTGGAGAATTCACATTTTTGCTTTCCATGTGTGGTATTTATTAATAATAATACCATCATATTTGACTATATCAGATAACTGTATTGATACTTTATCAAAGGTAACATAAACCAGAAATGGGTCAACTGTATTGGAACTTTATCTAAGGTAATATAAACCAGAAATTGATCAACTGTATTGGAACTTTATCTGAGGTAACATAAACCAGAAATTGATCAACTGTATTGGAACTTTATCTAAGGTAACATAAAAATGGTAAATAGTATCCATGAAATTTATGACGAAACAGAATGGCTTGTGTTTTATAAGCACTAAAAGTAAGATACCAATAGCAGCAACAGACAAAGTTATTAAAAGTAATTTGAAGAACTTGGGTGAGAGTAATATTATCAGCATATCTGTAAAAGTAAATAGGGAATATAATTTTAAGCTTATCCCTTAGTTATGAAAGATAAAATAAGAGAGAATGGTGAGCCTTGAGAGACTGGTATGTACAGCGAAGTATCGGAAACGAGTTTTGTTGATGGAGATACATGCACAATGACTATCAAAGAATCAGACAAACATGCAATAAAAACAAAAACATATTCCGTAATTTATAGATCGAATAATTGTAAGAAACAGAGTCAAAGACGCATTCATGAATTCATAAAAACAATAAAAAAGTAGGATTAAATATGTTAAAGTGTTTGGAAATTGTGCCAGATAATGTGAGAATTTGGTCCAGTGTAGAGAGTTGCGGGTGGAAGCTGGCTTGAGCACTCATCAATAGGTGACGGTCAGAGATGAGTACATAAGTGTGAAATTCAAGGTTCTTGCTGAAAATACAAGTAAAGTTGATTCTACAACATGAGATAATAGTAGTAAATGATTTCATCAAAATTCAACAAGATAATAATTAAGGAAATATTCTAAGAAATGGGCTGATAACCACTCGGGAGAAAAAGTAAAAGAATGATGTTAGGAAGAAAACGAACCGCTAAGAGCTATATTGAAAGTAACAAAGTGATCTCACGACTATTCGTAAAGAAAGAGCACACTTTTAAACACTGATAGATTCAATTAAAGTGCATTCCATATAATAAATTATAGCTTACGGACGGCGTCCTGCCAGTAAGTAAGTTGGGAATGAGAGATTGTAATTAGAGTTTGCATGGTCATGGGATGACGACCAGGTACCTGAAACAAGTGTTCATAATAAGAGACAAAATAGTACATTTTTCTAGAAAAGAAACATGTACTGAATGATCCTAAAGAACCGGATGTGAAGGCCTTTGAGCTGTGAGTAATTTGAGCATAAGCCAAAATTGAGAGGAAGCAGTGCAGAAGCTAACTACAGACCTAATGTTACGGATGATGTTTTACTGTTCTAACAAAGCTTTGAGCCTTGCATCATATGCCCTTCTGAAATAAAAGTACAGAAAGGTCGTGTAACTGGAGATAATTTTTTTTTTAAAATAGACGAAAAGAGTTTGAAATGCACTGTAGATTTGGTGTATAGGTGATTTCTGAAACCTAAAATAGTTTAGATATAGGCAGTCGTAAATGAGGTTGAAAGATGCTCAGAAAATAACATCTTCAATTAAGGTAAAACTTGAAACAGTAAAGAAGAGATCATCAGCAATTTTACGGCTATAAAAATGACTAATGGTTATAGCTGTCTAGGGGAGGAAAGATGACATCGCAGATGAGTGGTTACTGCCCACTCAATAAAGAAGGCGGAGAAAAATAGCTGAAAGCTACATTCGCAGAAACTATGGCGATATCTGCAGATAAATATGATTTAAGATAATTGGAAAACTAAAAGAAGCCCAAAGTAATATATACATGTGCAAATGATGTATAACTTATGAATATCAACTCTTATTATTACATCTTGGCGGTGAATATAGTCCCACTTAGAGTGATCATTGCAGTAAAAAACGTCGTGAAATGTAGAAAGCCCTGAATGAGTATACTTGGTAAGAACTTATGATGGAAGGTGTTATATTTTTAAAACAGCTGGTATGGATAGAGAAAGCACTAGAGGAACGAACAACGTTTCGACCTTCTTCGGTCATCGTCAGGTTCACAAAGAAAGAAAGAGTTACTGACCGGTAATTGACCACATGTTTGAAGGCGGTTGTGTAATTGAGCGTAGGAATGTAGAGGTCAGTAACTCTTTCTTTTTTTGTGAACCTGACGATTACCAAAGAAGGTCGAAACGTTGTTCGCTCCTCTATTAGCGTTTTCTCTATCCATACCAGCCGTTTTAAATATATAATTTTCTCTACAAGTGGGTTTTCTTGTCATCACGGATGATGGAAGGTATGCTAAGAATATAAGAGTTTGGCGCACATTTAAAGAGTGCAGTTGTACAGTTACGTGTGTAACTATGTTCTGATACTGCTTCTATTAACTCTAGCAGGACAATTACAGCAACAGAAGGTGTATCCATAGAGCTATACTCTGTGTGAAGGTTTGAGGAACGTTTTGTTAGGCGAAAACAGCATCTTTAAGGATTAGTCCTAAAAGTAGTTGGTTTATGAAAAAAAGAAATATTTAGGAACAGGAACTTTAACAAGTTATATGGTCAAGACTCAATCTTCTAGAGTTCCTATAACAGTGAAAGTGAAGGTTAGATGAACATTTGGATAAGCGGGATAATCATCTTTAAAAATAGTCCTAATTGTTGCTGATTTGTGAAAAAAAAGTAATATGTAGGAACGGAAACTTTTAATAAGTTGTATGGTTGAGACTCAGTCTTCCAGAGTCCCTACGACAATGAGATCGAAAGTATGTGTTGAACCCTGGTTAAGTGGCCTACGTGTTGAAAACATGTTCTTGCTGCATAATTAATAATATCTAAATTAATGATCATAGAAATGGTAGTAAATTTTGTAAGAGAGGCGAAGTGATAGTTTAAGGATAGCTTGAATGGTTCGGTGGTGTTTATAGGTTGAAGGATAGCGCGATCGCTTAAGACAAATGTTTCTCTTAATAAGTTGGGTGATTAAGATAACAAGAATAGGAAACAGAGGCTATTACATAGAAGTTTGATGAAACACAATGTGACCAATGACACTGTTGCTATTAACCAGTATATGAACCATATTAATGGGTCTTTTTGAGAGATTTGAATACGTATTGCTAAGTTAATAATGATATTGTTTCGGTAACGAAAGACGAGCATAGGATATCTTTGACAGAAATGGTAGTCTAATAGTTAAGTGTCCAGTTTACTGCTTTTTGTGTGAGATTCCAATTTATTTTACTAAGTATATCATATAGGTTAGAATAGAAAGTCTTGATGACAAGATGATTTCAAGTAGATATAGATAAAGGACATCCGTATGAAGATATTGTTTGGTGATTAGGAGGAAATGTACATGAAGTATATTATATTGAACCCATTTAGAACAATCATAATACATCAATTGGCGAGAAAGAACTGATACCTGTTGGAGCTTACGTTGTTCGACGATTGAGTCATCCAAGGAAATAGAAATTATGAAAATGATGGAATACGAAACAGAAGACCGAGATGTTACATCAGCTTAGACTGGTGGCTCAAAAGTTGGCAGAAGAATCTATAGGTTACTCAAAACAACTCACGACAGAGAAACGTTGAACGATGTCGACTTTTTTCTGGTGCTGTACTGGGCTTTTAATGGGATGTTGAGTGGTGACAGTTTGGTGACAATTATAGAAGAACCGTCGTGTTCTGATGTTCGATCGCGACCAGTAAGTTGGATTTCACCCAAGGACACCGACAGAGTAATATTTAACAGCGAAACAAAATAAAAACTAACTGAAGCAAGTGAACAATTAACATTAAAATGTAAGGCATACCAAACAGCGTAGATAATTTACTCTATCGCAATAATCTACAAATTATAACACTCTAATGAAAGTTCATGTTTAAACGCCGACAGCTTGCAAAGCATTGACTTGACATTGATTATAAAAATTATTGTATTTTTCGTTTCTTATTAGAAACTTTCAGTTATTGGAGTTGTGTATTTGTAGAATATCTGAGTCCCCTCTAGTAGCACAGTAGTATGTGTGTGGACTTGCAACGCAAGAGAAACCAGGTTTCGATCCCCGTGATGAGAAGAGAACTTTTATTTTTTGCACTTCAAAGAAACTTTATGCGCCAAACTCAGTGATTTCCAGCTATCATTTTATTAAAATGAACACAGCTGCAATTAATATACAAGCTTATTTAAAATTCAATCTGATTATAAAAAACGTGAAGAAATAGGGTTAAATTATAGATTCATGTAATAACATCATATTTTCCTTTGAAAATAAAATATATATGCAATTAATTTAAAATGTAATTTTTATCTTTATTTTGACATTGTGAAAGTTCAGGTTTCATAGCACTGTTTCTAACCCTCGTCCCGTCAAACATGCTCACTGTTTGAGCCTTGGGGACGTTACAATGTAACTGTCAATCCCACTATTTGTTACTGAAAGTGTATTTCCATAGTTGACGGTGTGTCTTGATGATTTAGCTGCCTTTCCTCTAGCCTTTCGATACTAAATTAGGTACGGCTAACGCAGATAGCCCTCGTGTAACTTTGCACGAAATTCAAACGAACAAAGCGCTGTTCTACTTATTGATAAGAATGCCTTTAGAAACACTTAAAATATACAGGGTGTCCCAAAAATGTATACACACTTTGAATGATTATAAATACAATGTTTATTAAGATATATCTAGGTTTTATAATCCAAGTTTCAGAAGACAAGTGTAGAATCTTTAGAGTTATCGCAGGTGTTCGAACTGATGACCGTTCTGATCCATGAACTGCTAATAACGCGGACAGATGGAATTCCAAACTTCACAAATCATTTCATTTTGTATTTGGGTGCATTCTCTTTCAATTGCTGCTCTCAGCTTATTGATTGTTGCAGGTTTTGTGCTATAAACCTTATCTTTGACGAATCCCCATAAAAATAAGTCCAGAGTTGTGAGGTCTGGTGAACATGAGGGAAATTCAGTGCTACCTCTTCACCCAATCCATCTGTTCGGCAGATTTTCGTCAAGATAGGTCCTCACATTACGATGGTAGTGAGGAGGTGCTCCATCTTGCTGGAAATAAAAATCCTCATCAATTGCTCTCGAATACGTGGCACGACAGATTCTTTCATCAAGTTCAGATAAACAAGACCAGTGACTGTGTTTTCGAAAAAGAATGGTCCAATTACGCCCAACGCTGATAATCCACACCACACTGTAACCTCTGATAAGTTTACGTGGTGTTCAACCGTAACATGTGGGTTTCAGGTGCCCAGTAGGTGCAATTGCAGCTATTACCTGAGCCATTTAATTTAAATGAGGCCTTACCGCTCTAAACAATCTTGTTTGGAAACTGTGCGTCCTCTGCAGATTTTGTCAGGTACCACTCATAACATTCAACTCTTCGGTCAGGATCATCTTCATTGAGAGCGTGGACTAATGCCGGAATAAAACTTTTCCAATGAACGCGCTTAAACATGTGATGGACACTCAATTTTGGGATTCCTGTCTCACGGGCTGTTTACTAACAGATTTTCTTGGAGATCGGTGGAGACTTTCTAACAGCTCTGCTTCTCGTGTGGGACTGGTGGACGACCGTGGTCTTCCAGAACGCCATTTATTGACGTCTTGAACAGTTTCATTTGTTTCAAACTTATCTCTGATGCGAGTATTGGTGAGTCACATTAGTGGATTTGTTTGCAACTCCCTACTAGACCGTCTTTACACTTCAGCTACGTTCTCACACTTCCAGTAACACTTTAAGATAAATTTCCTTTTCTCAAAGCTTAGTCTTGCTTCTGCCATTACTTCGAATTAGTTGCACCTGTGAAAAAAGAAAGCTTGAGTGAGTTATAATCATTCAAAGTGGGTATACATTTTTTGGGATTCCCTGTAGTTTTTGTCTCCTTTTTCAATTCGTCGATTGATTATATTAAATATGATGCTCACATTAGTACAAAGAGAAATTAAAAACAAATTAATGAATTACATTAATAAAGGTATAATTTTCATTGTTGGAATTGTTTTGGAAGCAAAAAATACAACTTTTAATTTAAACACACGCATTTATTTTTGCATAGCGACCCTCAGTGACTCAGTGGTAAGTTTATAGGCTAACGACACTAAAAAATCGTATTTTGATACCAGTCGTGGTGTGTCAGTACGTACTTGCATTGTGTTGCTTTATGTTTAATAATTTTTAGATTATTTATACAAATTTCTTTGAGAATATTTGAGCCAAAAATTTGTTTACAGGAGTTAATTTATATTTTTAATTAACGTGTTGTTGCTTATTTCGCTTTTCAGAACATAGCTGCATTGGTCTATCTGCTGTGTCCACAGCGGGGAATGAAAACCCCGGATTCTGATGTTGTAAGTCCGTAGACTAATCACTTTCCCGCTATGGTTATGGGAATTGGTACACAAAAAGTGCGTCACTCCAACTTAAAAGGGACAAACAAAAGAACGTGATAATATACAAATTATATGCATTATAGTTAGCTATGATGAACTGTATTTGTTACATATTTTAACGCCTGAAGCAAGATTAGTTGTGGTAATCTGTATTTGTTACATAGTGCAACATTGCAGCAAGGTTAGTTCTGGCGAACTGTATTTGTTCCATGATATAAAATTGCAACGAGGTTAATTGTGGCATATTGTATTTGTTCCATAGTATAAAACTGCAACGAGGTTAGTTGTGGCAGACTCTGTTTATCGTGTAGTTTTACACCTGGAGCGAGGTAGAAATGATTTTAAGGATTTTCAGTGCTTATTAAAATTTAGGTCCACGGGTTTGATGGATTGACTAACTGTCAATCTTTGGATGAATACGTTACTGGTTACATTCTGACAGAAGAATTTATTTTCGTGGTGCAATTTTAAGGCAGTAATTTATTAGAGTGAATGTGCTGGCGGAATTTTAAAGCAAAAATGTTTGTTGTTTTATGGGTGGGTGAATGATGAGGGTATTTATTAGTCTTATTTAATTTCATAGAAAGAATGTAGACACGAGAACTTTAAGGCAAATTCATAGTTACCTGCTCAGAAGTTTGAGCTGTTACATGTTTAGTAACAAAATTAACATTATAGCTACACGAGAGCTATTTGTGCTAGCCGTCCCTAATTTAACTGTGTAAGGCTAGAGAGTTTGGTTTATTTTGAATTTCGCGCAAAGCTACTCTAGGGCTAACTAAACTAGCCGTCCCTAATTTAGCAGTGAAAGACTAAAGGGAAGGCAGCTAGTCATCACCACCCACCGCCAACTCTTGGGTTATTATTTTACCAACGAATAGTGGGATTGATCGTCACATTATAACAATCCCACGGCTGAAAAAGCGAACATGTTTGTTGTGACGGATATTCGAACCCGCGACCCTCAGATTACGAGTAAAACTAGAGGGAAGACACCTAGTCTACTTTTGGGCTACTCTTTTCACCAGCGAATATAATAACGCCTTCACGGCTAAAAGACTGAGTGTGTTTTAGTGTGATGAGGATTCGAGTCTGAGGGCCTAACAGATTAGGTGTAGAGGATATTCAGTACCCTTTTCTAACATACTCAATTGAAAGTACTTGAAGAAAAAATAACAATTATTTATATTCATCAATTCTATTGCAATTTGGTACTAAAGTAGAATCTAGATTTTATTTTTAGAAAACAAAATAATAAAACATGAATCTAATTGGACTTGTTTGTATAAATGTGTTATTGTTTTTTTACATTGTATATTATACAATATTCAAGATTGATTTCTTCTCCATCGTAAAGTTTAACTTCAAAACAGTACTGATAATTTTTATGCAAAAAATACTAACCAGCGATATTTTAGATCACATTATCAAATGAATTATTATTTTAAGTAAATCAAATGTTATGTTCTCTTTGGTTGGCTGCCATCATCTCTTAGTAATGTCAAACTACTTTTATGTGTACGTTTGTCATGATAGAAACTTTCCATCCAAGCAGATGTACAAAACAGAAACAGCTTATTTGCAGGACAGTTATTAGAAATTTCCTAAAATTTTTCTTTCCATAGATTTCTTCCTCCCCCACGTTTGATACTTTAACTTAGTAGAATCCACATGTAATTCAACTTGGTCCATTCAACCCAACACGTGGTTAAAAGAGTCACCTTGGGCATCTAGCTATCGTTTACTTTAAGTTAGAACCTCATTATATTCCTATGCATATTCGACAGCCTACGTTCTCGCCTTTCAGTACAAGGTTTTATAAAGAACAGTTAGTATCCAACACTGAATATATTTCAAGAACTAACCTTTTTAACCTATTTTATTTTTGCTAATGAAATATCTTTTGGAGCAGAACCGTTTTCAGTTGGGTTTTTTTTTCCGATAAGCGCTTCAGTGAATTCCTTAAATATCTATTCCATTAAATTATAAACTTTTAAATCTTTTTTATTACAGATAGTGGTCAAAAAGTTTTATTTTCTGTTTTACTGAGTTCCCTTATTTTGCTTCAAACCATTCAAATATAAAAATTAGTCTTAAATGTTTGGTATGTTCAACCTGAGTGACACCTCATGAATCAGACATCATTGTCTTTAATTTACAACTGCTGGCCAGAGAAAGAGCAGCTAGTCCAAAGCATCCACCATTTCCATGACTGTTAATGGAATAGTTAGATTAACTGTCACTTTTATAAAGCGCTAAGAGCTGAAAGTATAGGACGTGTTTAGCGGCATATCTCTCCGATTCGCAACCGCACCCACGCATGAAGTAGCAATGAACAAAATTAAAGTCCGAAACAAGATGAAACGTCTGATGTTAAGTCTTATTTCAATCCAGCAGTAATTGCTGCTCTCTCTGCCTTAACATATTGCTCGTATTAACTTTGTGCGTTTTGTTTAAATCTACTTATATTTTATCAAAAGTTGCTTCCGGCATTTTTAAAAATCTTCCCATCTTGTTTCTTATTTGTTTCAAAACAGATTACAATCAGCATAAGTTAACGTACATCTTAAATTACTATTCCGATCGCCATTTCAAAGGAAGAAATTAGGATTTTGAGAACCGAAAAGGCACATGAGTACTCAAAACGTCTTGGTGCGAATCTTTTTAATGTCATATCAACTGACTATTTTGAGCGCTGTTTAATAACTTTTGGTACTTGCGTTTATTCCTATGCCAAACGTCTAAATTCATGAACTGCACTTACTTATGCAATGATGGTGTATATGATAATTAATCAAGGTGTTTTATCCTGGTAAACAAACATCATTGAAGAGCATTTTTTGAATTAAATAAAATAGGTGTGATCTTTTAATATCTCAAGGTGTATATTCTGTGAAAATATTCCAGTGACAATGTTAAAATCGCAGCATCTAACATCTTTTCATATATATAGCTTAAGGCTTATGCAAATCAGTTTTGGTGTTTTAATCTCAATCGATAATTTATTATTCAGTTCGAAAGCTAGCCTTCTATATGAATTGTGTGTGCAGGATGGACTTAACCAATTATTAGTTCTCATTATTGTCTGTTTGCGTAAAATTAAGCACAAAACTATACGAGGAACTATCTGTGCTTTGCCCACCATTTCTATCGAAACCCGGTTTCTAATATTATAATTCCCTACACTTAATGCTGTGTCACAGGAGAAGTAACCGGAAAAAGCTTTAGATCCAGCGGAGTTAAGCAAAAAACTTAAAGTTACTTCCCCAATAATTTGCGCCTTTTCCCCGTAGCACAGCCGGATGTCTGCGGACTTATACAGCTAGAAACCGAGTTTTGATACCCGTGGTGGTCAGGGTACAGATAATCCATTGTGAGGTTTTGTTCTTAAATACAAAACAAACAAACTAAGAATTTGCAACAACAATTCCCAACCTGTCCCAGTCCTCTCAGAATTAACATGCTGACAACGAGACGTAAAATCAATCCCACTACAAAGCAAAGGATGCTGAGCCCGTGGGGCATCATCTCACTTACCATCAGTATTGATCACTCTCGTTATCTATATCATGTTTCATGCTATAGTAATCCTTCATAATAGAAAGTACATGTGACATTCTTGATGACTCATCCAGTTCTATGAATAACTTAACCGAGAGAAACTTAGTGACATACTTGACTAAATTTCTATTTTTAAGACAATATCTTCAATCAGACCTGGCTGCACATAATCTTAAAACTGGAAAATCTATTAAATTAACTCGCATATCAGTCAAGAAATTGTCGTAACTTACCTCATCTATTTAAAAACACTTGTCTAGCTATACGAACAAATAAAATGCAAAACACAAAACTTATGTCAAAATATGTCTAAGTCACAACTCAGAAGTAAAGAAAAAACATTGAATAAAACACAATGTTGTATTGATCTGTATAACGAGTTACAGTTTGACACAAAACAAAATATAATCCTTTAACAAAGTTAGGAATGCAACATATAACAAAAACCCTCTGAGAATCATAGTAAAGTATTAAATAAACTCTTTAGTGAGATCAAAAACATTGAATAAGACCATATAATAATTTTTATATAATTAATAGAATAAAAATACTTCTACACTGAAAAAATAAGCCATTAAGTGAAAATACAATAATAAACATCGGCTTTGTGAGAAAAAAAAATTACCATGTACTTAACATGATAATTTGAAAGCCTTAAAAACTAGGTTTGAAATACATAAATTAAAAAAAATCAAAAGAAATAAAGTAACTTTTCCATAGACTTTCAGTACCAGCAGAATGGAAATAGAAAAAAGTTTAGAAAGTAAAATTATAAAATAACCGTTCTTATCTAAGCCTGTCATAGATTACTTACATATATACACTAAATGGTGAAGAAATGTTCGATTAGTTGAATCATTAAATAAATAAGAAAAATGGAGAAATTTGTGTACTTTCAGATAAATTAAAAAGTACCATTTTAGTTAGTTTTTTTTGGTTCCAAAACAAATAGCTCCACATCATAGCATTAGGTTTGTTTGTTGGGTTAAACAACGAAATAAAACAGGCAGTGTTGATGGTTATGCCTCAGTGGATTTAGTGACCCAAATAAAATGTACAAATCTGGCGTATGTCCATTATTCACACGAGGCAGTACAATCATCCCAATGAACATACCTTAAAATGACGTGACCGACTTCGTTAAAAAGGACCAGAAAGCAAATGCAATTCACATATTCATGATGTAATAGCTGACTCAGTCACAAAGAAATAGGGCTCGCAGTGTGCAATAGGAGTACAGAAGATCAACTATTTGACGATTGTGCATTTACACCAGCAGTATGATGATACTGGAAGATCAGCAGGCCATCCAAGACCAGAATGATCTTGCACGACTACCTCTCAACAAAACTGACGGATCGAACCGATGCATCTCTGCAACCCATTCAAATCCTTTACTGAAGAAGTTGCTGCCACAGTTGTTACACAAAACAGATCTGTGTGAGCCAGAACCGTTCACAGTCATTTGCGACAACTGAGGTCCGACCTTAATGCTTTACACAAGTGTAGTCTTTCTGCTCATCACTGAGGGAACTGCGTCTAATGGTGCCATACCCACCATTGATGGATACAGTAACAGTTGTTTTTGGTCGTTTTTAGTGATGAGGAAAAGTTTCAAAAGTTCATAGCATATGGAAGGAAAAGGGTGTACAGGAAGGAAAGTGAGAGGTACACTGCTTCATGTGGACAAATATGAAGGTCCTGGAATGATAGTATGGCCCAGTATGTCTACTAGTCGCCAGATAAAGCTTCAGTTTATTGAGGAGGATTTGAATTTTCAGAGAACTCGGTATGAACATTTTCAGTAAGTGAAACTGCCTGTTTTTCTTGATCATGTTTGGCTTGATTTGGTTTTCAGCAATACAGTGCTAGACCACGCGTGGATGATATCGGTATTGAGTTTCTGGAGAACAATGACTTTAATGTTCTTTATTGACCAGCATTGAACATTGTCAGCATCTACACCCTCCAGATAATCAACAGCAAATCAGAGCAGTACTGAAGGAAGAATGGAGATCATTACCAAAATATCAAATTAGACTTATTCTGTCAATCCATGAAGCAATAAATAGCTGCCATAATTGAGGTGAATGGAGGATAGATACATTATTAACAATAACTTAATTCGGTTACAAATTATTTTCTAATGGTTCAGTTGTTAATGAACTGTAATAAATAGAGATGTTTCAAAATATTTTGTTATTGCGTTGATGCTTTAAGAGTGTGTCAAATAAAGAATTAGTGAGTGATTTGTTTTATTTATAAAGCAATTTTGACAAATAATGACGAAACATGAGGTGTTATTTTTATTTTCTGTAAGTATACAATACAGTAACGAAACCTGGGTGAGAAAAAAAAATAATGGCAAAAATCAAAAGAAGAAAATGGTGGTTTGCCAGCATATTTATAATGAAAACAAATATAAGTACACAGGATAATACAAAATAATGTTAAAACTGATCAACTGATTAAATAAAGACGTGATAGAAATACATGCATGCATACCTTTTTCGAAAAGGTGTAACCACTTGCTTATAGGAGTTCTGACAGCCAGTCCTTCAATGCAAATATTGAATTGCTGTTGGTCATGATGGTCTGACTGATGGATAACCTTTCAGACTCTTAGAAGAGCCTTTTGAATTCTAACCATATCCTCACAGAGATGGCACATCTTTCTTTCCAGCTACAAAAGGGGATCTTTCCCGAGATTATACGGTATCCAGCTCTCCATCCACCTGGTTGTGTGCTCTTGGCTGTGGTGCTTTAGAATCATGATTAAATGAAGAGTAAACCACTTTTATTTAAACCGTGAACTTAATGAGCAGATTTAATATCACCAACAGCAGTTCTTAGGCACTTTGGTATTCAATCATGTACATTAATAGATCAGTGTTAAAGGTGGAATATATTCTAGCTATCTCCGCTGCTGCTGTGGTATTTGTCGCTGGTACTCTGAAGCAGTAGTCACCAGATGACTTTGTATGTCTTTATTATTATTATTGCATTTTTCTGCACTGCAAAAGTCATGCTAGATCTGAAAATGTTGTGGGCATTTCAGAAGTGTAGACACATTAAATGCCATCAACATTTCTTCTTGAAGATCTTATCATGATAGTTCAACTTCATGCTCTATTGTTAGATTTCTTAGCTAAAGACTCTGGTTCTGTTGTTATTATTGCTGGCTGAATAAATGGCAGGCTGGATCCTCACCCTTTCCTATAACTGGTATTGAGCTAATTATTTCTCAAGGGTAGCTAATGGTAACATTGATCAGCTCCTATATGTTCAATGCATCATCAAGCAATGAATTTCCTCAAAGTTGCCTTCTGTAACATTGCAGAAATATTTTACATAGTTTAACAACACTGATAGTGAAAATGCCGATGAATTAACTGAAAACAAAGAAAGCCAGAAAGGTTACTAATTTGATCTAAATACTGGAGATCAGAATTGAAAATACAAGGTCAAAGAAATTCTTATTGATCAGAAAACTTCAACAAAATGTAGGATAAAATTGTAATAGCATGGTTAATACATTTCTGCATCCTATATTATTCTTTAGAATCAGCGTACTAAAATTACTGTTGTATTCAAGTGATATTTCTACAGGCTTATGGTTGTTATATAAAACAGAGCATGAGTCCTTTCAGAAAAAAAAGGAAAGTTTGAAACTAGAAACTCTAAAACGTATATGAGGAACCAAAATAGACAAGCCATACATGCACTCTAACCTCGATTTACTGACCCATTAAATTTTGTAACACCAACATCATGTTTTCTTTATTAAAGATAACTACAGAACCATTCCACGAGAATATTACATCTTGCGTCCAGTTATACACAAACCTACGTTTTCATCCATTTCTAATGAATCTTATACTGAAAAGAAGCTAAGAAAGTATTCAGAATACTTTGTGATTTTCAGAATATGTCAATCTGCATGATTTGAAACATTCAATCATAACCAAATAAAATGTTGCTTATATTTGGTTTAATACAAACAACTGTTTATGAACATTACATTCTACAGACAATTTCGCCTACTCACTAACATTTCCTTTCGATCCCATTGATATATTCCTGATGACTTGACAGCAACAGGTCAAACTGTGTTTTTCTTCAAGTGTAGTATAAGTCCAGCCATTTATCTTTTGTATTCCAAAAACTTCATTGCCTTTTAAATATTTCAAAGGTAAAACTGAAACATTCTTACACCAACATTATTGAAAATAACAGGCTAAAATTATATTTGAAGATGTTTCACAGGCCAGGTAGCACAATCTCATATATACATGCAACACTACAAACATATATATTTATATAAATATATTGCTAAGATGTATATATATATATATATATACATATTACAAATCTCACTTACACACTAGTAGCTGACTTAGACTATTCCCATAAACTATATTATGATAATTATGATGCTGTAAAATGCCATCATTTGTGAAAAGTGAAATTCAACATCCAGCAGAATGTAGTCTAACTAAGAATATTAAACTAATATTTTCGTATTTAAGATTAGTAGTTACGCTGTTTCAATGGTAAGCGTCAATTTTCGCGAAATACTGTAACCAACAGTAAAGTACTTTTAGTGTTCGGTGCAACAAGTACTAGTATTGGTACCATTAAAACACTATCATCGTACATGAGGCAGTACAGTTGTTCTAACTGACGTCGCAGAATCTGGAAAATTCAAAAAGAAAGATGTATTTCATTTGTCTTTATAGTTACTTAACTTATATTCTGTGTTGAAGCTTAACGATAATCAAGTAGCTATCATCTGATATCCTGCATTCACTTAATGAGTGCCACAGGCTCGGCATGGCAATGTGGTTAGAGCGCTTGAGTCGTAATCTGATGGTCGCGGATTGGTATCTCCTTCACACCAAACATGCTCGCTCTTTCAAACATAAGAGTGTTATAGTGTGTGGACAATCCCACTATTCGTTGGTGAAAGAGTAGCCAAAGAGTTCTTGGTGGGGGGGGGTGATGACTACCTTTATTCGTTTTAGTCTTACACTATTAAATTAAAGGCGTCTAGAACAGATAGCCATCATGTAGATTTGTGCGAAATTCAGAACAAACATAAGTGCTACTTCCTTTCGTTCAATAATGTAGATTTTCTTTCACTCACAAATTTTTAGAATTACAATCCTGACTCTCCTGACTGTTGGAAATCAAGTGCTAATCACAATGAAAAGTCCACACTTTTTATCAGAAACACAATCTAATAGTTAGGAGAGCATGAATCCATTTACTTTCGTGACGAACTGTCTGTCCAAGCTTGGTGATAATACTCATAAATTGTAATTTATAGTTCAGAAAGCAATGGTAACAAAGCCCTTTCAGTTATTGTATTTTCAGTTAAGAACCTTCAGTAGAGCAGTTAATCCAAGCTATAATAATCAGGAAGTTTTCATTACTGACATGGTTAAGAACTATAGATATTCATTTCCTTTACAGGCATTTCGTCATTTCATTTGTCACTTATTATCAGATAAATACATTCAACATCTTCCTTCTCATCATTTGAAATGAGATACTGTGAAACACTACTCTCAAGTTTCTCTGACTTATCAATCAATCAATAGTTCATTAATAACATATGATTGCAATTTGTCAATGTGCTTCATTTGTTTACATATTTCAACTGGAAAAATAAGTACTATCCATACGGTAATTTCTGTTTCTTGACTTTGTTGTAGAGAAATCTCTTCTACTATTCAGTGATCTTCCCTATTTGCTTGCACAGAAAGTTTTGTAGATTAGTCATTGCACATCTCAACCACTGTAAACACTCCTATGCTGTTTCGAATACTCACTTCTAGGAGGGCCTTACATCAGATAAAAAGAAAACAGTATATATTAACCAAACATACGCGTTTTTAATGAACTCACTGTCGATATCCGTTCCATTGCATGGTACACCCTTACGATATATTACAAGTGCTAATCCTAGCTAGTCAAAATTAACATACTTTTCAAGCATATGTTTCATAAATTTTAGTAATTACACCACAAGTCCATCAGACTGAAATGATAAAGAGAAATTGTGTGTAAAAATTTCTGTCTCTAGACAACTAGAGAAAGGTGAAAAGCTTTTTCCAAGTAAATACAATCTCTCAGGTATACAGCAGTGCAGAAGTAAATAGCAGGCATTTAACTGCAACATTCTTCATGCATTGTGGATATGGGAAGTAAATGAACCAAATAGTGTTCTGAGAGCCAGTTATTGAGTCCTTGGTTATTTTTCACCGTTTTAAGCAATAACTAGCAGTTGAGTATGTGATGCTCATTCTTGGTATTTCCTTTGTAATTGCTTTAGAGCACATTAATGAAGAGGAATTTGATGGATGGCTGGGACACAGTTTTCAAAGAATTACACCACAGATTCAACCCTGTTGAGAACTTAGCAATACCTAAAGAGAATGTCTTATAAAAAGTTGGCTACTTACGCAGATAACTTAAAGAGACTGCATGAGAAGGTGTTTATAGGCATGTCTCCCTCAGGTTGAGATGAGGTACTCATTGAAAAGCTTATTAAGGAATTACCAACTGAATCCGTGTAGCACCGTGTGAGGCATCTTCCCTGAAGTCCATTTGTGTGGCAACCTGGTTTGAAGTAGTTATGCCAAATCATTGATTGGAACAGAAAAATAAACCAACAGTAGTGCCACCTGCAGCTGTGGGCTTGATTCCAATAAAATCTCCAGGGTCCACCGTGGCTTTTTAAGCTCAAAATAAATGTCAACCATTAATTCCTATGCAGCAAAACAAGACACAATTATGTACTCAGCATGGTTTTCCACACAACAACATGGCCCAATTGCCATGGATCGACCATATTCTCAGCTAAGAGTTGACTCGTTATGACGCCAAGATCATGTGATAACGATACTCTATTTTGATTTTTTTGCTTAATAGACTCTTATCCTATAACCAACAGAACCATAGCACATGCACGTATTTTAGACCAATATCACAACAGATGCAAGAAGCTGCGACACGTACTGGTTTAAATTAATATAGCCTATGTTGGATATGGACACCAAGTTGTAGGAGTGCAGCAGCCAGATCACATCCAAAGTTATGATGGCTGGCTGAATGAATAATGAACCTGCCATCATATGCTCCATTCAGATTATAATATATGTGTAAGGTTGAGTCTTTAGTGCATGGTATTGACAAACCAAACATTTTACTACATCTTATCATGAATTAGGTACTTTATGGAAAGCCACCACTTTAACCAATTGGCGCTAACTTTGTTTTAGAAAATTACAAAGCAAACATGAATTTTTGTTCTAGCACTATCACAGAGTGAATAAAGTTATCTCTCATTTAAATTCAGGCTTTAGTATCCCAGAAATGGGCCTACTACAAAACTTGCCAGTTAGGTTTGCTTGTACCACATGGAAACCGCAATTCTACAACAAAACAATTCACTGCTAACCATATATAGCCTGAAAACAGTGGACTACATGGTGCACATTGAAAAGGTTTGGCTGTTTTCTTCAATGTTCAAACGACATTTCGGGGTATACTATGGACAGTCTAGAGTGTTGTCATTACATATGTAAATGTTAGAAACCAATGCATAAAACACTTATTTTTGTCTGGAATGTAAAAAATCTGCAATCAGCACTGTGAATTGTTCAGGAAGTATGATGATTTGTTACTAAGATCAGATGACCAACTGGGTAGACAACAGTCACGTGTCATCGCCTATGCAAATAATCAACTGCACATTCAAATAAGCAACTATTAAACAGATTCATTAGAGTACTATACAAATAGTTAGCACTGAAGAGTGTACTGTTGTCTCTAGCAGTCATTACGAATAATATGAAAGGAGCCGCAAGCTTTTTTTTGTTTTAGACTTCCAATTATCATTCACACATGACTTCTTGGACGAGTTAGAAGATTTTTATTATTCCAGTACACTAGATGTAGGTTCTGTATATTGACAAACTGAGCTCAACAAATAATATTCACCTAAGAATATTTTCAGCACTTGAGAAAGACTATATGAATTACAAGTATGCAATTTAGTTAATGTAAAGCATTTACTATTTTTGAGAGACTAATGGAGCTTACATGCAAGGAATGTGAATGAGAGATGCCTTACCTGTATAGCTGATACACCTGTTCTTTTACATATTTTAAATTCATAACTGAGAAGATAAGAATGGTGATTGCAGCACATCAAGGATGCAGATTTGAAATGCAAACCAAGAATATATGCACTCTTAAATACAGTTTTCTAATCACATGGTTGATAGGGTCAGAGTTTCCAAGATACTACAAAAACTGCAACAGTTAAAAACTGGTTCTTACATTCTGTAAACAAGAATTGTTTTCAGGTTTTATGTAGCATTATTGATAGTTTTGAGTCAATTTCTCTCAAATAATTATACCACTATCTGCACTGACTAAGGTTGATACACATTTTATGTGAAGAGGGAAATGTGTAGATGTGTTCTAGTCCTTTAAGTGAATTTTGGTCAAAGCACCAGTCATTCCATTTGTCCATTCACCCAGAATACAAATTTTAGTGATAGTAAAATTGGCACGCGTTTGTCCAAAGTAGAGGATAGTATGAAGTTCATAATTTTACATGTCAGCCATAGAGTGAGTGGTTCTTAGTGCCAATACTTTAGAATAACAAACAACACCTTGCAGTTTTAGCATTTTAAAACATTACCACCACTACTTGCACGATAGTGATTTCAACATTTGCGTGTGCGGTGTATCGTAAAAATAGCCGCTAACTTCAGAAACATGGAAGGTATGATTGTGTGTTATATAACAATCTTTCAATATTACAGCCCCCGCTAGTACAGCGGTATGTCTACGGATTTACAACGCTAAAATCAGGGATTCGATTGCCCTCGGTGGGCTGAGCAGATAGCTCGATGTGGCTTTGCTATAAGAAAACACAAACACACAAAAAACACATTCAATATTACAGTTTATTTGCACGTCGTAGTCCGAATCAGCAGCACAGAAGATCTGATTGATTATATCACCAGCTCGTGATAAGGCAGGGAATATTTCAGGCTTTGCGTAATTCATTAACTGTAGGGCACCTAGGTGTTTGACGTGTTATTATAAAATTATATACGACTCAATACACTGAGCATATATATATATATATATATATATATAGTACAAAATACACTGCTCAGAGAAATCATAATGGAGTCTCAGGAGACTGATCAAGATGACTGTGATGAGAAGTGTATTGTTTTGTACCTGTCATCTCAGCTGATGATGAGAATAATATTTGTAATACAAGTCTGGCTACTCATGAGGAATCAGATGAGAAAATGTTAATGGAGGTCAGTTAAGTTTGTTTCAATAATTGGCCTAGAGGTTGACCTCATAATGTTATACTTGGGAATTACTGTTTGATCAACAGGTAGGATGGTCATTTAGTTTAAAAATCAATGACTGAATTAGAAAAAACATTAATAAATTTCCAAAATATTAAGTGGTGTACTCTGCATAAGATATGCGATACATTGTGTGTTTGCCACTTGATTGTTTCTCAGCAATGATAGTTAGTCGAAATATAATGTTTGTTTGCTTTTGAATTTCGCCAAAGTTGCAAGAAGGCTATCTGCTCTAGCCGTCCCTAATTTTGCAGTATGAGATTAGAGGGTAGGCAACTAGTCATCACTACCCATCGCTAACTCTAGAGCTACTCTTTTGCCAACGAATAGTTGGATTGGCCGTCACATTATAACGCTCCCACGGCTGAAAGGGCGAGTTTATTTGGCGCGACGGGGATTCTAATAGCGACCCTCATATTACGAGTTGAGCGCCTTGACCACTTGTCCATGCCAGGCCCGAAGTATAATGACAAGCTTTCCTTGCTTTCCAAGCTATGTAACAGTTTCACAAGAGGATTATTTTTATATGCAGGACCGTTAGATATTTAAACAATTAAGAATCGAAAATAATTTGTGGCTCTTAATTTTTAGTAACTAAAGGTTAGCCATATGTTTTTGCAATAGCAACTTAATTTATAACTCAATAGACGAATTTCTGTGAAGCAGATTACACAAAAATTGCTAGATACACATTTCAGACAGTTAAAGGTGTCGGAGAAATTGATAGTTTGCGAAAACTAATAATCTTCCCTATAAGTCGATAGTACTGTGTCATGTCGCCACGCAAAAAAAAAAATACTTAGTGATTGTTAAGGTTTTCTATGAATTATTGGCGGACATTTACCTGTTGAAACTCCGTAAAAGAACCTGTAATGCACAAAAGTTAACGTGACTTTGTTTTGTGTCAATATATATGAGATTACACCTAATGATCACCCGTGTTGAGTTTGAGAGTAAATGTTGGAAGACATTTACCTGGAAAACGTTTTAAAGAAATCTCCCTGGACGATGTTTAGAACTCACCTATAAGACGATTTGCCTTTGTTTTATGCAAGATTCAACTCAGTTGTGATTGTTGTATATGAGTCTCCCTTAGGTGCAATAAGTAAGTATATTGTACCATAATATATAAAATTAACACCAATTTTATATTTCAGCTGAAATGTTTACCATATTGTCAAAATTTGTCTGTTACTTTCTATGCTTATTTGATCTATCGGGTTTTTCGTAACCCCTACTTTGCAGTACTACCAGATAAAAATTTGACAACTCGGGAATGATTGTTAGAATGTAACGCGAAGGTAATTTTTTGTCTTCCCTTGTGTACCTACTGTATTGAGTTTTTACGATTGACGACACGAAATATGATTTGGATGAATGTTTATAACAGGTTGAGCCAAACTCGCTTATTTCCATCTCTAATTACTTTTATTTTCGTGTTGTATTTCAAGTTACAGAAATTAGAACTCTTTACGGTAGTGGGGCACTTGGTGGCTTTTACTGATGTGCGAAGAAAACATAATTTATTGTGGTATCGGTTGTCGTGGTAACCATGCTAGTTGTTAAACGGTGACGCCATGTATTGCAAATGTACATTGGTTAATTAATATGTGGTGATAGGTTCGTAATACGCAGCACGAGCATGTTTTTGCTACATATTTAACATTAAATAACAATACACGCCCTTTAAACACACTGATCCGATGTATCCAAAAGTATAACTTTTGGGGGTAATGAAGAATGTTTTTGATATATTGAGTGATAATGTATACATATATAGTTTGATTTATATAGTGTAATATTTATATGTATAATATTCTACACATATTACTATTCACCAATAGAAAGACATGTAGTTGCTCTGAGTTCTGCGCCCTCTTTCCATCAGGAATATCTTACAGAGTTGATGACAGAGATGCTCGTAGGTTATGTGTCTCAGACTTTATACGATGAAACCGCGGTACGTTTATTTATTCATCTGAAATTAAAGTTTCTTTTAAAAGTCTCACAAAGTTACAATACAGCTGTCTAAGCGAGCCATCCCTAATTTAACAGTGAAAGAGGGAAAACAGCTAGCCATGATCTCTTAGCACCAACACTTGAGCTACTATTTTATCAATAAATAACGAGATTGACCCTCACTACTGAAAGGGTGAGCATGTTTGGTCGGACCAGGATTTGAACCCGCGACCGTCAGATTACGAGTCGAGTGCCCAAACTACCTGGCCATACCGGTGCTAAATAAGTAATAATAACAATAAAGTAAGTAAATAAAATAAATAATAATTTTGTGTTATTAATCCTTTCCTAAATAAGCGCCCCTAGTGGCTCAGCGGTAAGTTTCGATAACCATGACAAGCATATCACATATAGCGCATTGTATAGCGTTGCGTTAAACAATAGTAGACAAATCGAAAATAATAACAATATTTGCAAATGATTTACCTCAATTTGTAAATAATTGTAATTCGTATTCTTAATCTGATTCACACTTTAACATTCATTGTTTTTGAAAACCTATGATATATATATATATATATATATCGCTTAGACCATTATTTTCTCCCTTATATCCTAGTCGGTTTCACGAGCCTTGGTATTCGATGAGAGGCCTTATCGGCATTGGGTAAATATGTCAACACATTATAAAATATTAACCTTTGCTTTCACTCATAGTTTCTTAGAATTACATTTCTGGCTAACTTTTGATTGTGTTCTCTTGGAGATTTTTATTCCCATGCATTACTTGGAATTTTATTGCACTCACGAGAGAACTGTGGTAAACCAGCCATCAGACTTCAGATTGGAGCGCGAAATAGCTTCGTGATCGAAACTTTGTTATCTAGTGTTCTAGGTTCGTAACTAAGCCAAGGGTCCATCAAAAGGATATTCGGGCTTGGGCCTATAGGCACAGTAGACATCAAATGGGGATTCAGGTTACTTTGAAGTAGAATGGGGTCAGAGGTCACGTGTGCCAATTTTACTAAGTAATGTTTCCATACGCCAACTGCTAAAAACTCTAATCGCTTTTATCCTATCATTGAACCCCTGTGGTAAGGTGAATCCATCACAAAGGTTGTCTCAGATGCTTTTACGAGTTGGAATAATTGAGGAGAGTTTCTTCCCCTGTAAATAGTCCATGATAAGTGCACTGTTGTATACTTATAGCTCGGACTTTAACGTTTTGTCTCAATTTCGTTAATAAATTAGAATTCCCTTTGTTCGTGTGTGATTGTTTTCAAAGTCACCTCTCAACCCCCACAGCCTGTATATCTGCAATCTAGAAAGCAGGCCATTTTGGTTTATTATAAATGATACACAACATCTGGGAATAAATATTTTGTTTGTAAGTTCAAGAGTTTCCACAAAATGCAGAATTCAGAAATTTTACGCAGAGAATAAATTGAACACTTACAGTAAGTGAAAACAAAACATTAACAAACGTAAACTAGTAAATGAGATATACAAAATATTCTTTGTTGAATTTTAATAATAATGAATCACGGTGCATGTTTGGTAAGAATGTAGTTAATGATCCGTAAACAATAACATTTTGTATACGTTTACTAACAGTTATATGTTACTTATATTTCGTTATATATACAAACGTTATCAGATAAATATCGTGTTGTTTTAAAAGCATTTTAAGACTAAAAAACTAAACATAATTCTAGTGGAAAGTTATTTTTCAAATATAGAAGGTATGTGTCTCACAAATAAAATTCGACTCCAAACTCAATGAAAAAAATGCACAATTACAGCAATTACAAGGTTCCACTTTCCCAATATTAGCTCTTTTTGAGATAGAGTAGTTACAGCTGATATCACGTGAAAGTCGTATGGTGTATACATGGTACCACATTGTTGTTGGATGTTACACAAGGGGAGGACTAAATAGTCAGCGTTTCACAATTAAGAAGTACGATTTGTCTATCGAGACGTATTCTTACCGGTAGGATTTTAATCTTGTTTAACAGTTTTAGCTTCGATTTTTTTTCGCTGCATTGTTCAACGATTCAATGAAGACGACTTTGTTTTTAGAAGTAAATTAAGTGTAGTGATGACTAAAAGGAAAATTTTGTTTTTTGAAGTTAACCACAAAGTAACAAAATGGGCTGTAATCTGTCCACTAGGGCTATTGAAACACGGTTACAAAAATTTTAAAACATTATTCAATATTCGTAAATGTCTTTGATTGAAGTACTTGTGAAGACAAAAGATTAGTCGTTCTTCACAAATCTTTACCAATATGCCTAATGCATAATTTTCCGTTTGAAAATTCGTGTGTTAATTGAGGATAGAAACTACTGTCGTTCATATTTATATTACTTCAACATTTGCTAACCGTTAGGAATCACCTGTTCATTTAAGGCAGCAGTAAGCTTCAGTTTTTGTTATAACACTCTAAAATTCAATGTTCAACAGCAGCATCAGATAATATTTTCTGGAATTTTGTGCAGATTAGAACATTTGTCCAATAAAATAGAAGAGAAACTGTTCGTAATTGCACTAGAATAACAAAGAGTTATAATTCTCCAGTTAATCTCAGAAATTGCTAAATATAACTTATTCCTCCTTTTCTTTTGAAAGCTTTCACTATAAAATTCCAAACCGCACAGAATCCGGGATTTGCGAACAAATCTGTATTTAATTACTTAATTTTAAGTAAGAAAAAAAAAAAGGATAACCTTGTTATAAGTAAACAATGTTTTCAAATCCGGTACTAACTGTCATATCTTTCTCTAATTTTTAAATTAAAATTTTATTTCCTCTGCAAAACCTTATGAAAACTATCGAGTCGTCTGTTTCTGTATTTGATTATTATGAGAATAATAGTTTACATAATTTTTCCCTTATAACTAATATAAATAATCCTCAATGAAATGATTAAAATAATACACGAAATTCATTACTTAACACGACTTCTTGTGTAATTAGTTGCAGGTATAAATACTGTCTGCCACCCTTTAATTTCATAGAATGCTAGTATGCTTCCTCACATATACGTATTTTTTAGCAAGAAAAAAAGTTCCGAAAAGGTTTTTAAAGTTTTCTCATAACTTAGTTTAGTTTCCTGATAAAATTAATTATTCTTACCTTGGCTAACTCTCACGGTTACCAGGATACATCGGTGTTATTTTATACCTAGCGTTAAATTACAGACATTTCTATTAAAATACGCATTAAATCAGTAAAACCAATACTTGACTTTTACTCTGCATCCATCATTACGCCCATAGTTGTTCAGTAAAATCTTGAATAAACTAACATCATAAAAGTTTTCCTTATAATTTCTGTATCCGCTTTTAGTTTTTGAAGAAGTGTGAAAATTTTAGCATTTAAATTATCAGAACTGCGAAATCTTAATTTGTCACTACTCTACTGCTCGTTGCGTTACTTTCCAAACTAGAACTCAAAATCAACAGACAACCGAAAAAGACACATTAAAATTTCCAGGATCATGATGTTTGTCATGTAAGAAAGCAGTATTTCATTAAAGGTTTATTCCAATGTTAAAGTTACATTTTATAAATTATAAGCACCGTTTTATTTCTTTTGTAAGTAGCATATTGTGAGACTAATAAAACAATTTAATATTTGTTTGTTGTTAAGCACAGAAATAGATACTTGGTTATTACTGCTGTGCTCACCACGGGTATCGAAACCTGATTTTTAGCATTGTAAGTCTACAGACTCATCGCCATGCCACTGGGGTACTAATTTTAGATTTTGTCTGTTTTTTGTAGTTAATCTGAAAGCAACACAATTTGCTGAAGTAATCTCCATCTGACATACATTTCCACTGCCTTTTACTGGTTCAGTAATAACCATACTAAGCTGTCTTCTCAGATTTTAAATTGCGACTGATTTTTTAGAATTAAAAACGTTTTCTCTAGCAATTATTTATGTAAGCGTGAAATCCATATAAACTTAAGTCATACGTATGCGGATAAAATAACGTAATTCGATCTTTTGTAAAAATATTTAATTGCATGAGTTCAACCTAATCCAATGATTATTTTTTATCATATTCGTTTGAAAACGATAAACTTATATATAGTACTATTAGATCAAAGAAAAACTTTAGAAATCTTCGCTAAGTGAAAACTAAAAATGAAAACGTTTTAACTTATTTCATCACAGGAAGAAGAATTTAGTGGTTTTAAATGGATGATGAATGATGAATGAATGCTGAGCGTTTGGTATTTTTGGTTCATGTTTAGATTGGTTTCCTCTGATTTTCGCGCAAAACTACACGAGAGCTATCTGCGCTATTCGTCCCTAATTTCACAGTGTAAGACTAGAGGAAGACAGCTAGTCACCACCACTCATCGCCACCTTTTGGGCTACTCTTTTACCAGCGAATAGTGAAATTGACCGTAACATTATAATGCCCATACGGCTGAAAGAACAAAATGTTTGGTGCGACGGGAACTTGAACTCGCGACCCTCAGATTACGTCCGAGTCAAGCGCCATAACCATGCTGGACCTCATTATTATTCATTTCAAATAGTCGATGTTAATTAATTTATTTGAATTGTGAAATTTTATATCACATTATTAACAATAAATTAGGCCTTCGCGTATTTGGCCTGTTGCTATAGTACAGGACAGACAGTAAATTTGTAGTAGGTTTCTTAATCAGCTGTTAAGAACTTAACGTCTGTGAAGACAGTGAAACAGAAATTGTATTAGCTCTAATTACTCACTGTAAAGTAAAATGCCGAATATCTCTGTATTAATATGTATTGTTTTGACATATTAAATTAAATTATGTGAAAAAGATAACAAGCATCTGACTTACTTAATTAAGACTTTAAAGCTTTTACTCACAACCATTGTGGTTAAAAACACCAAGATTCTCCTTAAATGTTTATAAGTATTCTAATCGATTTCGAATTAACTTGAAAATACATGAGTTTTATTGGATTAATTTGCTTTGTTTATCCAATTATAAACCCAGTTGTTGATTATAGGTTTGGTTTGCGTTTGTTTCAGTGTTATATTATCAAGCAGACTTTACACCTTCTATTCGCCCACCCCACCACCACCGTCGCTATAAACCGGATTTCGATACCATCCGTGGTAAGCAGAGCACAGAGAGCCCATTGTTTAGCTCTGTGCTTAATTCTAAACAAACAAACAAATAAACTCCCCTGTTCTTTATATCAAAATCAATCAGAATCCCGTATTTCTTTACGTAGGGAAGATTAGTATTGGATACATAATGATAATATGTAACAGAATACAGTGAAGATAAATTATTTATGAAATGACCAAATATCATATTATATATAAAGTACCATTAGAATGTCAGTTTTATTTCTGTGGCTTAAAATTAGAGACAGAGCCAAACATGCTGCGATGGGGATTCCATAATTGGAAGCAGGGGAGATCGTGTTTTGCCTGATGCTATGTACTCCTCCAGCCGTATTCAAACATAGATAATGGCGTTGTCCTTGAAACAGTTACTAAGATGGAAAAATTCATTTCTCATATGTTTTTAAATTTTCCAGAATTCTTGTTTTTCAAAACGGTGAAATGATTAGCTATTACATCAAGAAATAATCTGTACACTGGATTGATAAGACGCAAGAGGGTAAATATGTATATACTTACAAAGCTTGGGTGAATACATTTGTTTTGCTTATGAATTACTATATTTTAAAACCACGCGTATCCTCATTAAGTATGGAGTAGTCAAAGTGAAATATTCCTAGATGTTTGAGAGCTGTAATTTGGAAGAAAGGTAGGTCACGAAAAAGTTGCATTAAGTACATGAAAGTTTTGTTTTTTTTCTGTACAGTTTACCAGAACAACTGCAGTTATTAAAATCGATTGATCTTCTCCAAGGAAGGATGTTGCTCTTTTCTTACTTCCGTGCATGACTCAAGCATATAAGTTTGCAAAAATATTAAGAGGATATAAACGTTTCAAAATACCATGTGAAGCTCAGAATTATGTAACATTTACAATATCCACGCCAGAAGATCATTCCATGTTTTAGTGAAGAAGTCTTACGTTTCCTGAAAGAAAATTTCTTAATAAAATCCACTCTTCCAATTTAGCACTTTTTATTATAAACAGGTATCGTATGAGCAAGAGTCATCTAAGAAATATTTCGAAAGGTAGACCAACAACGAAACGTTTTCATAAATTCATCTGATTGTTGAAAATCTATTGCAAGCTTAATTAGAACCAAACATTATTTAAATTATAGAGATGCCCTGACTGTCTAGTTATAGCGTAATGTTTCGAACTTTTGTGAATGTTTAGGTAAAATAACTATTGTAATATAAGAACGCGTGTAACTCTATGTATATTTTTATTATATTTATGTAAAAGTCATTTGGACTATCTTACGTCGTCCATAACGTTTAATTACTCACTGAAACAAAAGGCAGGTCGTCAGAAGCACTCTACATTTACAATCCATGTTAAGGAATTATCTGCCATTCATATAACACACCCACATCTTAAAGTGCGAGGAATATTTTGTGGTATCCCACGGTCTCGAAATCGAGTCAATGATCACTTCACAACTGAAGAATACAAAACATGTAAGTCAAAATATTAGAAACATGGCCTTCGTTCGACGTTATTTGCCTAATGGTCCCATTATTTTCCATTTAAGATATCCCAAATCGCACAGTGGTAGATTTCACAGCTTTTAACTATACTAATTATGGTCTGAATTGCACGGTGGAAACAGTGTAGATAGTTCATTATGTAGCGTTGCCCTAAGAAAACAAACAACAACAAGAGACCCAGTAGTAAACAGTAAATGTAAAAATAAATTACAGAATAGTTTATTTTATATAGTTTTAAAATAACTGTTTAGCCCTAATATTACAAAGAAAATCTGTGGAAGTAAATAGGTTAAAAAGTTATTTCTTTTTCTGTATTATTACCAAACAAGCAAATTTAAATTATGAAATACTTTAACTCTTTCTTGGAAATAGAAAAAAAACAATCTTGTATTTTTAAAACATGAGTACACAAGGTGAATTAAAATAAGTTTATTTTGGATTATTTAATTTTAATTACTTTCCTTATTTTGCCCCAAGGTGCTTTAAAAATAAGACGATGGCTTGTCGACATCAAAAAAGTGAAAATTCCCTAATTTGGACATTAAAGTCAATGAATGAATGAATTGAAAAGGACAGGACAACTGCGTGGCATCAAAATAATTACATTTTAAGTCCTTTAAATTCAATTTTTTCTCTATATTGCTCAAATTGCTTTAACAAAAGGCTTATTGTTTTTATGGAAGGCAGGTTACAATAAAAAAAGTATATTTAGATGTAAACAACTTTCCTAAAAGAAAAGTTTTAAAACAAGTGTATGAAAACCAAGGAAGTCAGATAACGCTCCTGAAATACTCTTGTTAAAACGTAGTGCAAATCAACACAACAGATTAAGTTTACGTTTGAAAAGTTTGAGAAACCCCACGGGAGCTGTTATCACCATAACTAAAATTATACTGGGCGAATTATGTTAAGGATGAATCTTGTTGGCATATATTTCCATAAGTACATCTATATCATAACGCACGAATAATCGTAACAGGCAATGCTGTAAACAAAAAACTGCTACTTATTATCTGGATAAACATCACGGCTCTGAGGTATAACATCAAACATAAGAGTACTCGTAACGTGTATGTCCACTTTAAAAACGAATGTATCCTCATGAGTGAACAATAACATTCTACAATGACACTGCTTATCATCTACATGTCTCTGAATGGAGCGATGAGAAAATATCACAATAATAAGTCATTATTTGTTGAACTCAAACCGTTAAAAAATACCCACGTTTTCTAATTATCCAGGAATATATAACGCATACTACGACATTATGAGCACTTGTTATTTGTTTAGGTTAAGTATATATTGTATGTGTGTAGATAGATAAGATAGATTGATTTACTTCTTTAAATATTTCATTAAAGACTATAACGTTACAAAAATAGTAGTCTATAGTAATTCAGATAAAAATAAGGTAGAATTAATATACCTAAAAGCAGACTAAGAAATTAGTATCCTGTTTAGTTTTGTAAATATGAACTGGAGAGGGTGTTTTGGAGGAGTGCAGAGATATTGCTAAATCTGCAGGAATATCTTTTTATCTTGTTTGTGGATGAAAGTGTTTTGAATTGAGCATGCACTTTCGTGATGTGTAATAAAAGTTATTTGAAATGTTATGTTCTTTTTATGGACGTGAATAATTTCGAACTACCATGTATCTTGTATTAGTTTTTAGAGCTTTATTTTTATGCGTGATGATGTTTTTGGGAGTGACTCCAAATTTTATGTGGCAAAAAGGCTAAATATGTGGATTAAAGCTTGATAAGGTTACTCAAGTATGGTAGAACAATCAAATTGTAGATATCTTACAAGAGTATTATATTTTTTATTATGCTAGCCTGTGAGGAAACATACAAAAGCGGAGATTTGTTATATATAATAAAAATAAAATTATGAATTGCTGTTGTGGTGTAATAAACAATTTAATGAGTTGGTTAACATGTCCAAAACATAACTTTACTACTTAAGTGTTTGATGGTTTTTAAACACGATTAAAAGGAAGCTTTAGAAGTGTTTGACAAATCTCCATTTTTACTGGTGTACAAACCATTGGCCACACTTAATTTCAATGCGGAAAAGCGACTTCTACAAGTAACTTCTACTAAAGTAGTTAGATAGTAGTCATGAATCAGTTTAAATCCATGTTAGTTTAATTGGTTAGCCTTAAATTCACTATACCATACTTTTATTTTTTTCATCAATTGACGTAATGTCCAACCCATAGTCTAATACTTTAAAGTTAAATGTCTGTACCACCATCTAATACTTTAAACCTAAATGTCTGTACCACCATCTAAGACTTTAAACCTAAATATCTGTATCACCATCTTTAAACCCAAATGTCTGCCCTATCATCTAATACTTTAAACCCAAATGTCTGTCCCGTCGTCTAATACTTTAAACCCAAATGTCTGTACCACCATCTAATACTTTAAACCTAAATGTCTGTATCACCATCTAATACTTTAAACCCAAAAATACTTTTAAATGGCTGTACCACCATTTAATACTTTAAACCTAAATATCTGTACCACCATCTAATAATTTAAACCCAAATGTCTGTACCATCATCTAAAACTTTAAACTCAAACGTCTGTCCCATCGTTTGTTTGTTTCTTTTGGAATTTCGCGCAAAGCGACACAAGGTCTATATGCGCTAGCTGTCCCTAATTTTGCAGTGTAAGACTAGAGGGAAGGTAGTTAGTCATCACCACCCTTTCCCCAATTCTTTTACCAACGAATAATGGGATTGACCGTCACATTATAACGCCTCCACGGTTGAAAGGGCGTGCATGTTTGGTGCAGACGGGGATTCGAACTCGCGACCCTCAAATTACGAGTCGAACGCCTTAACCCACCTGGCTTCCCATCGTCTAATACTTTAAACCCAAATGCAAGAAACCGTTAATTTGGTTGAAATTAATGTACTTGTTTTAAAACTCAGAATTACTGAAGTTTGTGAAAAGAAATAAAGTACCACAAAGTAATTCTGAGAAAATCAAACAGATGAATTTGATGATATTCTTATGTGGGAGAAATTCGCTTGACACAGATATTCTGGTAACTGTAACACTCCAAAATACCCAGAATAATACTTCACCAGTACATTTCTATACCCTGATCCAATCCGAAAACCACTTTCTCCCATTGTGCTTTCGCAGAGAAATTGAATCTTAAAGTCAATAACTTTTACCATTACGATTCTATAGGAAAGTACCAGTTTTACTTGCAAGTGACGTTAAATAGCCTGATGATAAAAATTACTATGTTTTGTGATGTAAGTTGAACGTTAGAATCCGATTTCCATCAAATACTTGTTGTTATAAGATTTTGGAATGAATCTTTGTATAACAGTCGTCGATTATATTAAATAGAATACTTTTATATATGTGAAAGGTACTTTATTTGACATAGTCATATATACAAGGATATTAGAAAGTTCAAAAATAGGAATCTTCGATGGTAGTATTGGGCTTGTTAGCATTGTGAAACTAACGATTGTTACTTTAACACCACAAAGTGTCCTACATATTTCATCATTTTGTATGAAACTCTTTATAACAAAATGAGTATATCATTAAATAAACAGGGATGAAGAAACAGGCTTAGCTTTCCTCTTTGTTCTTTTAATTACAGAAGGAACACATTCCACCTGCAGTATTCATTTATGATTGAAACAATCTATTTTATTTGAATATAAAATACTCTCCTTCACTGGCACAGCAGTATGTCTGCTGTGGACTTATGATTCTAGAATTCCCTTGGTAGGCATAGCAGAGATAGCCCATTATATAGCGTTATGCTTAACCATATATACAAATCATATAATAGTACCTGAAGTTGAAACAATTTTGAAACGACGTTTAAATTTTAATATATATATATCATATCAAACACTACTAGCGACCCCTGGGCTAGAATACGATGACAAAAATAATAATATGATTATAGTATTCCAGCTGGCTTGAGGATCCCCAATATTGAGCAGTCCAGAATACAAAGTTGTAGTGCGATTAACATACTTTACAAGTTATTTACTTTCAGTCACAAATTAATGTTGCAGTAATTTCCTTCTTATCACAATTTTCATGTGTGTGTGTGTGTGTTTTCTTATAGTAAAACCACATCGGACTATTTGCTGAGCCCACTGAGGGAACCGAACCCCTGATTTTAGCGTTGTAAATTCGTAGACTTACCGCTGTACTAGCGGGGGCCGCACAATCTTCGTATTCTAATTTAAAACCTCCTGTCGACGTGTAATCGACAACTGAGTCCACTATTATGATTGTCTTTCAACCAGTATTGAAGTGTTAAGTCAAGCATAGATAACGAACTCTTCCTATTAATCTGAAAAGTATGTACTTATGTAACTGGTACGTACCTACATGTGTGCATGAAAGCTACGTATGAGCAAAGGTATAACTATGTCAAATAATTTTATTTGAAGAAAAATCTGTTTGCCAAACTTAGCTTTGAGCGTAGGTGTGAGAAGTGTCTTTCTCTCATTCATCCTCGAACAGATTAGAAATTTCTTTAGTTTCAGGTTAATTATTTTAGTTTCTGACAATGGTTCAAAGTGGTACAGTAAGTTTTACAGGTGTAGATGGCTTATTATCATTGTTGTATTCCAAATCAGAGATCCAATACTGATTATCGATAAATATAACACTATCACTAAGACCGACCCTTCGGGATGGATTTCTGTGTATGATGAGAAGACCTTCCAGGGAAGGTTCTGTATTTTCAGTTTACTTAAGTAGAGGATCCTGGTTGTGGAGAGATTCAACACCTAAATACCACATTGTCCTTGAATTCCTGCAGACAGGTGGTTTTGTGGTGGCCCCCATGGTCAATCGACTGGTCCTTTTGGGCTAGGATCAATTAAGTAGTAGTGTTTGGCATTCTCAGCAAGTGTTGTGGCCTTTAGTCTGATGCTGGTGTTTAGGTATATAGCTCACGAAACCCTGGCATTGCTGTGGTTTTTTTTTTGTTTGTCATTATAATGCATCCAGTCGTAGGACTCCATGGTGGGTGAGGTTAGTGGGCATTCAGTCTTCCTCTATTTAATATGGATATTTCAATGCTTGCAAAAAATTAAAATAGTAAACACAATTTCTTATTGGTAAATGATTTTGCATAAGCAATTTTATATACAGTCACCACCATCATACCTGTACCTCGATTTTTAATATTTCATTCCTTATCTGAAAATTCCTTAGGGCAAATGTCTCCATTTTTTTACTGAGAATGGGTTATAGGGGTTGTTAGCTCCCATAAGTCACTCAAGAATGGACATCTTGGTGGAAACATCTACCAAGTAACACAGTGAACTTCTCTTGAATTCAAAGGCCATTGAGATTACTCCCCATACTCCTGTGAATTCCTCATGAAGAGTTATTCTTGAAATGGATTTGAAAAACATCCCCGAATAGGAGATCCGCGCTGGTTTGTCCAACCAAAGAGATTCTGCAATGAGATGTATGTCCACTAGTAAGGATGCAATTTTTATTCTGCATACTGATGTTATAATTTTGATGTCTACATAACTACGTCCACCCACCACTGTATCATACATTCCTAAACATCTCAGATGTTTCTAGTGTTAGTACATTTAAAGTCATATTGTCGCGGCTCTGTAACATATTCGTTGCAGTGATAAAGCCCATGGCACCAACGAGTGCAAAATAGACCCCCCACTACATGAATTGTGTTGGTTCACACCCCTCTTTCTTTCGTTTTTGCCCTAGGTGGGTATTGGATAAAGGAGTACAGTGTTTGAAAATTATTAACAACATTTCTTACATCAAGGCTCGGAAATTATCATCACCAGCTTTGTTTTAGACATACGAGTATGCTGCTGCACTTTGTTTCACTGCTATAGTGGGAATGCAGATGCATCATTCCTTGTTTCCAACAGAGTCTTTCTGAAATTATGTTAAGAGTCTTTTGCTCTCTATGGATTGGCAAGTAGACAAGTCAACATATATTCATTTCTCTGTTCCCACCATTCATTTCAATGACTGCTTTGGGCCACTTCCTTTGGTCCTGGCTTCTTATATCTTTTTAGGTCCACGTTCTTCAGGCCAGTAACGTAGAACAATTATTCGTTTATGGCCTTAGTTGCTGTAATCTGCATCTGCTGACAGAGATCTGTCCAGGGCAGGATCCAGGGAGGTTGGCAAACCGCTTTCTAATAAAAAATAACGTGGTCGTAAACTGAAAGGTTCTTCACCCAGATTTCCTCCAGCTAAGTAAAAATGACCACTTTAATACAGTGAAACTGTCAAGATTTCCATTTTAATATGGATGAAATTAAGGCATTGATTAGCTCATATTATTCTGTGTGTCTTTCCTTACAGGAAAACTTTTAAAACCTGCTGATGCAGTAACCTTTCGGCAGTTTTATTTATATTGAAATGAGAGGTTGTGTGATGGACGAGCACATGGAGTAGTGGCACTGTTGGTTGACCAGCACGTACCTACCCTGTCTCTGCAACTCTATACATCCTTGGAGGCCATCATCATCCGTGTTTCATTGAGTTCTTCCATTACTGTTATTATCTCTACGTGTTTTCTGGAGAGAATTATGACCATTCAGACCTTTATGCTCTTGTTTAAAAGAATCCTGGTTTGAATGTTTTGGAAACAATCTCTTCTGGAGTGGTGCTCTTATTGACGGGAGGGCGTGTTCTGTAGAGAGTATGAGTATGCTCTTGGATCATAATCTTTCTCTCTTAAATAGTGGATCTTACACTTATTTTCATGCACCTAGTCAGTCTTTTACTGTCATTGATCTCTATCTGCTCTCCTTCACTTTTCTTGGAGGGTTAACAGTGACCCATGAGAAGTCATCATTTTTCTAGCGTTTGAGAAATTCTGTCTGTGGTCGATCCCACCAGACTCGTGATCCTCTTTCACTGCACTGTAGGAAGATGACCTTTCCATTATCTGTTTCTCATTGATAAATAACTGCGTGGGAGTAGTGACCAACCGTATCGTTCATGTAGATGCTCAAACTATTCCTGAGATCTCGATACTTTTACCACACAATCCTAGGATCCGTTCTAACTATTGTCCAATTGTTTTGATTAGCTGTCTCTGTAAGATTTTAGAGAAGATTGTTAATGCTCTTATATGGTTTCTCGAATCACACAACCTCCTCTTGCCCACCTAGTGTGGATTTCGTTGATAGCACTCCACGATAGACCTCCTGGTTAGACTGGAAACATCTATCATAGAAGCCTTTCTCAAGACTGAAGGTCTTGTTTCTATGTTTACGATCTTTAAATGGCTAATGACATTACATGGAGGTAAAGCATTTTACAGGACCTCCACACCTATGGGTTGCATGGCCATTTACCCATTTTTATGTGAATGTTTTACTGGACAGGAGAGTTAAAGTCTGTATGTATTCGACACTTTTCCGTTCTTTTCCACAGAATCTTTTAGTCCCTCATGGCTGTTTTTGAGTGTCACACCTTTCAGTATCAAGATTAATGTTATCACTAAACAATTTTCTCTTATGTTGTAAACAGTCTCTAATGTCATTGACCTTTACATCTTGTGTCAGAAGGCGGGTACTCCCGTTTGTATTTACCATCTCCTTTTTGTTTAACACATTTCGAAACATTCTTTCCTCTCCATTTATATGGATGGTTCTATGTCAGGTGACTCTATGGACTCTGCCATGGTTTGATGTGACTTTGGCTGTTCACAGAACACAACTGCCGAGTTGTATCTATTTATCTTGCTTTGGATCGCATAGAAGCCTTGCAGCACACTAATTGTACTGTTTACACTCACGTTTTTTGCTTTCTACTGGCCCTGGAATAGCTTAGTTTAGTTCTCACCCTGTTCTCGTTACTATTCAAAAACGATTGGACCATTTTTCTTTATTTTCTCTTTCTATCCATTATTTTTTTGCTAGCTGGTTACGTCGCTATTCGTGAAAATAAGCTCTCTGACCTATGGTGCCGTCATAGCTTTGCCTATCCCGTATATGGACTGCGGTCCAATATTAAAGTCTCGGTTTTGTGCCAGTTGGCAGTCGACTTGGAAGAAACAACATCATGACAAGCTTTTACAGATCAAACCTTCTGTTATTCTTTGTTGGTCCTGTTTCTGGAAGGATTAGAAGTGTGAAGTTGTCCTGGCTGTGCTACGCATTGGTCACAGTTTTTTTCACCCATCGTTTTATTTTACCTTTGGTCTTTGTGGCACTCAAGTCACAATATCTCACGTTTTACTGCCATGCCATCGTTACGACCATGAGCAGTGGCACCATTTTAGCCATGTCTTTTATACCAGTTTACTTCTGGCGTTGGACATTGTCATTGGCGATGGTGAGACTGTCCAATTTACTTGTGTTTTTAACTTTTTACGAACCATTGGTCTTTTTAATTCTATTTTAATATTTTATCAGAATTTTGGGCATTTCTTCGCTTAACCTGAATTTAGTTTTACATTTTTAACAATTTGCCTTTTTTACCAGTTGTTTCGCACAGATAGATAAAACCGTTTTAGAGTGCTAATATCATACCTTATTTATCATAGTAATATTAAATACATTTATTATCTATGTATGTCATAAATGTGGCATAGAAATGATGTTTTAGTATGTTTTTTTATTGGAAATTAAATACAAAGCTACAAAATGGGATATTATGCTATTCTCACCACAGGCATCGAAACCCGACTTATAGCAGTGTGACTTTGCAGACATATAGATGTGCCATTGGGGGGCTTTTAATATGTTAATTTCAAAAAAAAGTTGAATAGTTAATATGAAAATCATTAGTTTTTATTTTTCTGTGTCAAATGATGAGTGTGATATTTGATTTTTCAGTATCACACTTTTTAACTGCAGTTTGCCTGACTGATATAAGGAGATATGAGTAGACTTCTATATTTTCAACCAATTAGGAACTCAAACACTTTACACCTATTTGGTTTTTGCGGCCATAAAATGACAATCTGTAATATCTTCTTTCTGTTTGAACTTAATAATCGTGCTTGAACGTTTTTGACTTGTTAACAGAGAAAGTCAGATAAATTATAGTAGCTTTGATACATTCTTTTATAGTGATATATATATATATATATTTGTATGTTCTAAAATGTATATTTGAAAGCTACATTAATTCTTTCTTGAGACACAAATTTATGAGAAAAAAATAAGAGAGTTATTCCCATACAAACAGCATGTGCTGTTAAGTAAAATAACTAATGCTTCTCGCTTTTGTCGGATGAGAAAATCCGCTTTTATGTTCCACTATAAGCTAATAAAAGCATAAACTTAAAAGAAAGTATATGTGAAAAGGTTAACAGCTGAAATCGTGAAAATCAGTAACTGATAAAAAGTGCACATTTAGAGAAGGTGCAAAAAGGTGTTGTTGATTTTATTTGATATTTCTTAGCTTTTCATTTGACTGGACATTGATGGTTTCGTTACACTTATGTTACAGTACGGAAAATAAGGTCTTAAATATAAAGTATACCTGATGCAAAAGTTCGATATCCAGTTAAGTATATATATATATTCCAAGCGTGATAAATCACCTTTTACTCAGATTGACTCAGTAAAGGCTTTGTAAATTCACGAATAGAAATCTTTAGTTGGAATGCTTTACTAAGAATAGGATAATTTATGCTCAACAGTTTTGTAATATTTCCTAAAAGCTTCTTAACTTCTGTAAAGAAACACACTATAAATTCAGAATCATTATGAAGGCTTCGAAGATATTCGGTCCATCCAATCGCTTTTTTTGGTTTTATCTCACAATTGTGATGTCATACAGTCGTTCAGGCACTGTCTTATTTTATCCCAGCAGTTTCTGTAAAATCGAATAAACGTTCATGAACTCAGTCCTATTCTAAGTGCAATGTATTAAATATGAACTTAGAAGTAGCAGTATTCTTTTCTGTGCATTAAATTAACAGAAGAATATGATAGTATTTATATTTTTATGTGAATGGTAAAACATTGATGTTATAAATATTATTTTATTCTTAGGTATAAATCTTACAACTAAGTGACAAGATCGAAAATAAACTTTTGTATTTCTATAGTGAAATTGAAAATTTAAAAAAGAAAAAATACAGGTATTTTAATCTTTTGAATATAATTTAAATAAAATGTTAATACGAAAAAAAATCATCGCTTCTTTGTTTCAGATTCTATTTTATCTAGAAAAAAATCCTTTAGATTAACGATTTTGAAACCCTTTTACCCTAATGAGCTGGTGAAGTGTAAAGTCTACATAAATGAATATTTATATCTACTCCACATAACTGTTGAGTCAAGTCTTCGAAGTGAGAACAGCAATTACTTTTATGCAAGGCTAAAGTCTGTAAATATTGACCAACTGTGAAGCGATTAGATAATGTTGACTGTTCGATCTTAACGTTCAGTACTTAGTTTCTTTTTTCGAACAAAATAGCATTTGTATAAAACCATTTATAGATTATCATCACATATTTACAAATGTACACTAACAATCGTATTCAATTAAGTAACTTATCAATACAAAATATATACTTTGTCAAACGTACTATTTACATCTAACTGTATTATAAAGTGAATTTTCTGTAAACACGCTTTACTAATTAATAAGTTGTCATTTTTGATTGGTTATTTGTCTCTGCCATACTAAACCCATATTTGATTGTATTCGTTTTGTTACAAGGCTTTGACAGACGAAAATGTATTTAAATAAAGCTTTGTCCTCAGCCTGGATACATCATAAATATCCATAATATGAGTAAATGTATTCTCAAGACTGCTGGTATGGGTATTAAAACTTTAATTAAAATAAAATATAGAACCGCGTTTTGATCTTCCTTGGTATCTTCAGGTTAACAAATAGAGGTTGACATAACATGAACAGTAATGTTCGTTTTTTTTTTGAATTTTGCACAAAGCTACTCGAGGGCTATCTGTGCTAGCCGTCCCTAATTTAGCAGGGAAGGCAGAGAGAAGGCAGCTAGTCATCACCACCCACCGCCACCTCTTGGGCTACTCTTTTACCAACGAATAGTGGGATTGACTGTCTCATTATAACAACCCCACGCCTGAAAGGGCGAGCATGTTTAGCGCGACGGGGATGCGAACACGCGACCCTCAGATTACGAGTCGCACGCCTTAACATGCTTGGCCATGCCGGGCCGGAATATTAATGTAAAGGCGTAATTCTATTTATATGTCTTCCATACTTTGTGGTTCTGCACGATAGATCATATTGAGGTAAAGTAAATAGTCATGCTTGGAGCATCACAAGACATATCAAATACTAGCGTTACATTATATTCGTTAGAACAGCATTAAAAAGAGTTGTTTCGTTTATGATGAACTAGTTATTTTGCGTATTGTGTAGAAACTAAATTAAACGGAGCTCCAAAAGGCCTATTTGAGTTAACCGTGCCAAGTTTTAAATTCATACAATAAAAGTAGAGCTTTTATTCGAAAGCGCCCACCGCCAATCGACGATACTCTAATTGAATGGTCACGTTTCGTGATGACAAGAAACTCACCTGAAGTAAAAATGTTTTCTCTGGATGGCTGCTAATGCCCATACCAGTCGTGTTGAAAATACAATGGTCGGGTTTGTTCGTGACATTGATAACGCAACCATACTTATACAGGTCATTTATTTTATTTTGTTGTTGTACTGTATGAAAACGAGACTCAAATTGTGAACTATCGCTTCCCAAAGTCTGACACGTTAACTTTGCCATATCTAGCCCTAAGAGTCGGTGTACTTCTCTGTTAGTTCAAGCACGCAAACATTAATGAACGTATGCCAGATGAAATAATAATTTTAGTTTTTTATTGATACATACAAATAAGTTCGACATATTTTTTTTCATTGCGCATGATGAGATAGAAACATTAAATTGTTAAAATAATTGTATAATAACATATATCTCCACTTGATGGTTGGCTCGTACTAAGACAAATTTCCTACTGTGTATAAATATATGTTTATAGTATTTGGAGGAAGCAGCTAATTTTTATATGTTTAGTAAGAAGGCTTAAGTTCTGTTCCACTTCATCTTCAATACTAGTTTCGTTCACGGGATTCGCTAAAATGTTTGATATTTTATGTACACATTATTTCCATTTTTGGTATTGTTACGATGCCCTACTTTTGTAATACTTTGTGAAAAAAAACTTACTTGAGATGCGCTTCAGGTGTATTGCTTGATCACTGACGTATAACTGATGTTTTTTAGCACACGCGCTCTCTGTAATGTTTTTTTTTTTGGCGGGGGGAATGCTAAATAAAAAACCTCAAGTTTCCGTTAAGAGAGAGAGAGGAGTGTTTTTGAGAAGTTTGATTTAGATTAGTTTGAGTAGTCATATCAAACGGAGATTTTCCGTATCGAACTCGAAAGAGTTTTTGAACCTATATGTTAATCGTAGGTTTTTGTTATAAGCTATCGTAAGTTTTTGTTTACAACTCTAAAGATTTAGAAAGTGTAGGGTCAATAATTAGTCCTAACATTTGTAACTTTGTAAGTTGTACTTTTGAGAACTGTGAAAAACCGTTCTTCAAAATATGGACGAGTTTTGGCGCACTTGATATTGGAACAGTAAACGTTTGTAACTGCATATCTAGCGTGAATTTCAATTTTAAATTTACAACCTAAAACTAAATTTCGACATACTACGTTTGAAGTGATTACGTTGCATTGGAAAGACAGTTCCTACATGGGCTTACGAAGCGTATTTTTGGTTTTGTATTGTATAATTTTGTACATTATTGTATATTAATTTATATTTAATTCTTGTATCGTTTTATATTATAATATATATCTATACAGACACAAAACTTCGTAGTTATCCTCAAGTTGTTTTTTATGCATTATACAGTACGGTAATACGGGATTGTGAGAGTATATATTTGTATGATATTTTGTATTATTAAGGTTATTTTTGCACTCCAAGCTCATTGCACAGATCCAGGACAAACGTGATCTCGTAAAACAAATCTCGTGAGATACTGTGGGATTACGACCAGAAAATCGATAATGGCGAGTGAACTCAACTCGTGAATCAATGTATCCTGAAAGCATAAGCGTTTATTTTATGAAATTACATGCTAGTTAGCTGTTGTTGTTTTTGGAATTTCGCACAAAGCTACTCGAGGGCTATCTGTGCTAGCCGTTTCTAATTTAGCAGTGTAAGACTAGAGGGAAGGCAGCTAGTCATCACCACCCACCGCCAACTCTTGGGCTACTCTTTTACCAACGAATAGTGGGATTGACCGTCACATTATAACGCCCCCACGGCTGAAAGGGCGAGCATATTTGACGCGACGAGGATGCGAACCCGCCACCCTTGGATTACGAGTCGCACATCTTGACACGCTTGGCCCTGCCGGGCCCCCCTGCAGAGAAGCTGTGATATACAAGTAATACATTGAAAGAGGCATTGTACAATATTATATTTTTATTTACATGTATGCAAACTGTCATATGGTTTAATAGACACCATAACTTAGACTCTAGACAAAGACTCGGGCGCGAACCCGCGACCCTCAGATTACGAAGCGCACGCCTTAACGCGCTAGGCCCACTAGTTAGCACGACCAATATATTAAAGTAGCGATTATTAGGTTATTTATTTAGTTATGAAGTTAATGATAAATAAAGATCTAGATAAACGAACGCTTTGCAAAAAAACAATTAAACTCACCTGTGATACATAAAATGAGACCATGATCGTAGATACATAGAGAAAACCACCCTCATATAAACAGTTCACAGATATAAACCATAATAACAACATGTAAGTATGAATACATTTTTTTCATGTTCATTTTACATCTGTTATTGAATAGTATATAGTACAAATTAATGAACGTTGTAGTTTTTATATGTTCCGTTTTCAAATTAGTTCTGTTATAGACCATTTTTCTTTCAGGATAATATTTTATTTTTCAGGTTTTTACTTCCTGATGATTTTTACCAGTGTTTCAAAGAATGGCTCTTTTGTTGTTTTGTTTGTTTTTGGTTTTGAATTTCGCACAAAGCTACTCGAGGGCTATCTGTGCTAGCCGTCCCTAATTTAGTAGTGTAAGACTAGAGGGAAGGCAGCTAGTCATCACCATCCACCGCCAACTCTTGGGCTACTCTTTTACCAACGAATAGTGGGATTGACTGTCACATTATAACGCCCCCGCGAGCATGTTTGGCGCGACGCAGGCGCGAACCCGCGACCCTCGGATTACGTGTCGCACGCCTTACGCGCTAGGCCATGCCGGGCCTAAAAGATACACAATGGGCTATCTGTGCTCTGCTCACCATGGGAATCAAAACCTGGTTTTTAGCGTTGTAAGTCCGCAAATGTACCGCTGAGCCACTAGGGGGCTCTTTCGTTGTACTGTTCAATTTTGTTTTCATCTTGAGCATAGGTTAAAAAATATTATGTTATTGATAATTAAATTAACTAACTGGCATAGCTGATAATGAATCAAAACCATTATCTAACAGGAGTTCGTATGTGAGTATCCTTTTATAACTATAGAACCGCTCCCAAATTTTTACCAAACCTAGAATGCATGCTTGAGTCCCTATGGGGAATTACATAAGGGTTAGCGTTCTGAACTGACACAACTTACGTCATCCTTACGTTTTTTCTATGACCTTAACAGGTGAATAATCTAATATCCTGAAAAACTGATAGGACTGAAATTCATATCTCTGTAACCCTGAAGACAACTGTTACAGTAACATAATATAAATAATGTCTTAATAGAGGAAAGTGTCTCCGGTTTTCAGTTAAGAGATAACACAGATGTACGAAATCTTCATTCTGTTATGGTTTAGCTGTAAATGTTCTTCTTTTACAATCTAGTTCTGAACGATCCACGTCTAACAATTGCATTGAACCATTTTATGACTGATTAACTAGAAACTGAATGACATTTCATTACACGTTACGTTGTGTCCACAAAAGTCCTGAATATAAAGCAGTTTTTATTCGGCCTATTACTGAAAACAAAAGAAAACATTCAGTGCTAATTTTAATTTTTATTCGTCCTTCTTTTTTAAAAAAAAACAAAGACTTTTAGAATATGCATTTTTTTGTTTATAGAAAGGAAGTGTTTCATGGAGACCGCGTGCTATTGAACACTCATCATTATTTTTCCTCTTCCACTGTATTGCCTGTGCCCAGTTTACCTTCTCTTCTATCAGAATAAAGATATAATGGATTACATTAATTTATCTCAGCAGCTGTGCCGCGTCAACTGAGAATGTTTATCATCTTGTACCAATAACTAATGTCCGCTTGTAAGTCAGGACCTGAAGACAATATCTCTGATCACCTAGTTTTCAATCAAATGGGTTTCAGTTAAATAGTAAATCATAAGGAAAACGTATTGATCGATTCTGTAGCTCTGTGAAATAACTTTGAAACATGATGCAATAGATTCATTATCAGTAAATTATATAATATGATATTACCCACAGGTGACTTAAATAGTTGTTATTTCCTAGTAGAATCTAATACCATTATTAATTATAGATGTAATAGTATTAAGGCTAAGGAAAGCGTGATGCTTGTTATTTGTATTTTTTATTCCCATGAGAAGGTTTGCAGTAAAGAAACATAAAAGAAATAAGTTTGTTTTTGGTGAGTAAAGTGGTTTTTGAATAAGTGATTCTTTCAACTCGAAAATGTTTAGCGGTAAAAAGTGTTAAATAGGGTCCATGTGAACCATTATACACTAAGTGTAGGTTTTTGAATGTCCTTAGAGCAAACTCTTACTTCAGAACTAAACTACATATCAGTAAATATTATTATATTCGCATTATTTTGAAACAACTCCAAGATATTTCATCCTCTTCGGATAAAATCTCTTATATGTAGTGCATGTCACTGTGCGAAAAGAAAAAAGACCGAAATATATTGGAATGTTTAATTTTGCGCAAAACCACTCGAACGCTATCTACACTAGTCATTCCTAATTTAGAAGTGATATACTAGAGGAAGGCAATGCTTCCCATTATTTTTAATACTTACGCTACTGCTTATGAAAGAAAAGTGAAACTGTCCGTCACATTACAACACTTCCAAATCTATAATGGAAGATGTTCAATGACACGATCCGAATCGTGTCGATCCACAAACTGCAATAGAACGTCCTAAACATCATATTGAAATGGAACTGCAACTAGTATCGTTATGAATGTTTGATTGTAACAGCTTGTAATATTTCATGTAACTAAAGTTCACAATCTCACTTTCTGTGGAATTTAAATGTAAAAATAGAATCTGTTAACGTGAACGATAGTTATGCACACATGAAAAGTCTGACGAAACACAAACCAACATGTTTGATGATAAAAGTATAGACAGAGATTGTGTTCATAAAATTTCAAACTTTACAAATTCTTTTAGGTTAAAACAAAGTTATGGATGAAATATATCTGTGTTTGATGTATTCCAATATATTTTTTTATTAATTCATAACTTTCGAAAAAGAGCAACTACAAAAATGTTTGTAGATGTTTTATTCTTTATGTTGGTGTGTGGAAAACTCGACAATATACTGTTTATTAAATTTTTTTAACAATAGGTAATATTAATAATTCTTATGTAATTATCAAATGTAGCTAGAGACAAAATGATTATGATATTTGTATTTCCAGTTGTAATGTTAGTACGTTAGAAAAGCAAGCACACTAGGTAATAATTCCCTACTAAGTGACTAATAATGTTCAAAATATTTTTCTCCTGTGAAAAAAATACCCTTTATAATTTAACGTTTTATTTTAGATGAAGTCCATGTAGACAATAAAAACAGAGGAAAAAGAAACTGTGTGATGAATTATTCTTGAGTGTCATTTAAATTGATTGTGTTTCATACTCTACAATAAACAACTACACAAAACGTCGTTTATAATAAGAAATTCTAGTTCTTTTTAAACGTTGTTTGGTTTTAGTAGTAGTATATTAAATGCGTAATGATAAAGTTTGGTGCTTCGTTGAATTTTATTTTTGATGAAGCTACCAAATAAGATAAAAATTGTGCATAACGTATTACATAGTGTAAACTACTGATTAAATAATGAGTGGTTACAAGGTCTTAATTCACTTATCTATAAGTCTATCATCACATAAACTAAGAAGGGTTTATATAGAAAGTACTCCTGTCTAATGTAAGCCTGTTTTTGATAAAAAAAAGAAAATTAGAAGTAACACCACTTCTGTAAAAGACTACACATATTACTGTGGTGTGAGAATACACACGCAATAATTACTGGCGCGCTCTGCTGATATATATTAATTCAAACTGCAGGTTAATGAACCTTGTTCGAAGCACAGCCACGAAACAGCAACACTGTTAACGAACCGTACACAGCCTGATTACGCCAAAGAATATATAAGAAAGTTTTCTGTTGTTATGCTTAAGTTATAGCATCAGAAATGTATTAGAAATGTTATGTAATTACTAAATTGCATCATTTCTGATGTCCATGAAAATTTGAAAATACTGAGGGTAAAACATCCTTTAAATTAACAATATTCCTGTTATATATTACCATTGAGCTTATTTTTTCATGGTGGATAACGCTTTTAATGGCCATATTTACACATTATTTTCAACCGCGGCATAGCGCCTCATAGAATGGCTCCGTGTTTTTCAATTATAAACTTTTAGCTCATAGTTCATCATCTCTTGACCGATTTGAGACCTAATTACAGTTTTTTGGACGCAGGAGGTTAAAACTTTTTGCCGCCTAATGTCTAGTACATTAACTAATTTTAATCCTGCTTAAAATTATTTCAGTTTGAGGGTAGACTGGTAGAGGTCTTGATGAGTAATAAACTTTTATAGGGTATACGCTTGCCCCGTGCTTGATATTGATGATGCACAAAAATATAGCGTGTGTGTTTCCTTATAGCAAAGCCACATCAGGCTATCTGCTGAGTCAGTCGAGGGGAATCGAACCCCCAAAAATATAATCATAAAATGGAAAAAAATCTCGAAGATACTCTAATCCTGCCGAAAATAATTTAATGTCAGCGGATATTGACGATTCCTTCTTGTTTAAAACAAACAATTCCCTCTGTAATACATTATACAAAGGGAAGCAAGGTCAGTTTCAGATCTAAATTTGAAAACTTTATACTGGGTTTCAGCTTCCAAGATTCAGTTAGCGAAAACTAAAGATTCATAGTAATATCTGAATTGCATCTCGTAGTTAAGTTTGATTTTATTTATTCCATCCATTCTTGAAGTCTCCCAGTGGCTCAGCGGTATATCTCCGGACTTACAACTCTAAAATCTGGGTTTCGATATCCGTTATGGGCAGAGCACAGATAGCCCATTATGTAGTTTTCTGCTTAATCCAAAATAAACAAACCATCCGTGAAAATCATAAATAGGTTCAATAAATTTCTGTATTTAATATGTTATAATGTGATGTGGTTCTGAACTGTCATATAACCCAACATTCCCTGACATATAAAATCATTAGGACTTATCACTGTTGTCGATGTTTTCTTTTTCAAGTGTGCAGTTAAACAACTTTTATTTTCATAAGGATTGTTCGTTTGTTTGTTTTGAATTTCGCGCAAAGCTACTCAAGGGCTATCTGCGCTAGCCGTCCCTAATTTAGCAGTGTAAGACTAGAGGGAAGGCAGCTAATTTTCACCACCCTCCGCCAACTCTTGGGCTACTCTTTTACCAACGAATAGTGGGATTGACTGTCACATTATAACGTCCCTACGGCTGAAAGGGCGAGCATGTTTGGTGCGACGGGGATTCGAACCTGTGACCTTCAGATTACGAGTCGAACGTCCTAACCCACCTGGTCATGCCGGGTCTCTTTTCATAAAGAAAATAGCATAGCAACGTTTAAAATGTTGATTTTATATTCATTCAGATATCGTTTGAAGTTTTACATGAAGAATTTTAGCATAGAAGAGTTTTTTTAACTGCTACGATAAACAGGCAATTATTTAATTTCAGTTCTACAAAAGAAAAACTTGAACCAAAATTACGAGAGTTCTTCCGTTCTGGTGAACCTTTTCAAGTTAAAATGTTATAAAACCAAAAATAGTTAAAAGCTAAATTTACTTGGTTAATATCTGGTCTCAGTTCTCTTTCGTAGGAAGGCTCTGTTCATCACTGGTCCTTTTTAAGATCTTTAAACAGTTTTATAGTGGGCAACTGCGTGACATCCAGAGCATGTTCCAATACACTTGACCTATTTTGTACATTTCTTTAAGTAGAGCCAATATTACTAAGCTAATAGCAAGGACGAGTAAATTTATAAATAGTATTTGATGTTCACAGGAGACTGATCATTAAATCTCAAAATGTGAAATGACAACAAGATATAAAATTGTTTCTTATTACTTGACGCTATCGCTAATTTTTTATTTTCTTTACATTCAGAAAATAGATATCAATAAGTGGCAAAGTTAAATGTAATTTGGAATTTCATATGTAGAAGATTTGGTAAAAATTTGCTTGTTCAAATAGTTACAAAGTATCAGATCAAATATCCTGCTGATGTAGAACAGTGAATTTTATACTGTTATATTTGATTTTCAAGTACTCAAGGAATTGGGAAACGTGATCAGAGTTTCTAAAAGTCAGCTACACATCTACTATAGTATATTGACTTAAAAGGTTGCGGACAGTCTTCCTACCATTGCTTTTTTCGGTTAACAAATGAAGCCTTAGCTAAAGAAGGCGCCCATATAGAACCCATAGCCAGTCCACCAATTGAATCATGAAGGCCGCAATCAAGTGAAAAGAAGTTACTTAGTTGCATTATTCACCTATTCGAAAAACACTAATTTGGTAATGCTCGTATCATCAGCGTGATTATAAAGGATCATGTTAGTGTTTAAACGCGAAGTTTATCCTAAAGATATATTCGTATTAATAGGTTCAGCATTACAACTAGCGCAATAAGCACTGTTTTCACACTCCAAGCGTACTTCATTGGAAACTCAAAACTGACTTTTAGTGTATAATTCGTAGTACAAAATTTCAAGAAATCAACCATAAACCTACCTATAGAGCGATTATAGGTCACGATAAACATTTTCCTTGTAACATTTAGAAAACAATAGACACATTCTTCAATGACTACCTGATGGTCTGATTTTCCAGTATTCTTTCTGATTTTGAGTGTGTGTGTTTTTTTTAATTTCAACAGGTACCTTTGTGTTATAAGTGGGATCATGATGTAACTTCACAGTTTTGTTAAATCACTCAAAATGTCTTCAGCCTTTCTTTAATATTCCTTTATAACCATAATCAACATATTCTCTTTACGAGGGATAGAAAAGACAATATTACTGTTTTTACTTACATTCTTAAATGTTTCTATATCAACTTAATTTTCAAATTTTCATTGAAATCAGAATTATACAACTTAGTTGAGTTCAAATATTACTGGAAGATTAACAAGAATTAAACCAGAGGGATTGATATAACAACAGTTGTAAGTACTGCTCAGATTGTATCTTCAAACCTCAACTTGTTTAGAACATTAAGACAATCTAAAACTTCTGTATCAGTGTTATTCAGGGCGTAAATTCAGTAACTAAAAATTATATTATCTGATTGTTCTATAAATAGATTTTAACTACTTGTCGTTTGAATTTTTTGTTTTAAATTTCGTGCAAAACTACACGAGGGTTATCTGCGCTAGCCGTCGCTAATTTATCATCGTAAGACTACAGGGAGGGCATCTACTCATCACCACCCACTAACAACTCATGGGCTACTCTTTTACCAACGAATGGTGGGATAAGCCGTCACTTTTACGGCCCCACGGCTGAAGGTGTGAGCACTTTTGGTGTGACTGAGATTCGAACTCGCGATTTAAAAACCTGGCCATGCCAGACATACTGGTTACTAGTGTTAAATCCGCTGTGCTCTAGGTGAATTAGTTACAATATAATGTTTTCTGTGATTTGCTTAAAAATCTTTTGTTATTCAGGAATAAAACATCACATTGTTTTAGAAAACAATGCACGAAAAAAAAAAAAAAAAACAACAGTCCAAACTAATATTTTGTAAATCGTAAACTTTAGCCTTGATTTTGCAAAACTTTTATAATAGACAAATACATTTTAAGAGGTCAATGAAGTATGCGAGAATATATTTAACTGAACTATGTATAACATTTAAATGTTGTTGTTGTTTTGAATTAAGCTTAAAGCTAATGGGCTATCTGTGCTCTGCTCACCATGGTTATCGAAACCCGGTTTTTAACGTTGTAAGTTCGCAGACATACCGCTGAGCCACTGGGGGGCTAACATTTAAAACTTAACTATTAAGGTAACAAAAGGTATGGTTTTGATAAAGTATAACTACATTTATGTAACAAAGTTTCTTTAACACTATCGTTGAAATAATATATACGTCATTTTGTTTTATATCAGTGTTTTATTCTTGCTTCTAAAATCTAGTCTCTAGTCTTCATCGATTTAAGTTTATTAACTATTCATGGAATGTTGATAGAATGTGGTGGGCGTGTTTGTTTTTCAAATGATATAATTTCACTTGGTTAGATGGCTTGTTCTGAGCATTTTACTGAATATTTCCGACTTTGAAATAATCGAGCTTGACTTTGCTCTCTCTGTTTACCTAATTTTAATACCTGTAATATGATAACGTGACTTAAGTGTGAACCTTTTATATGTAGAAAATAGTGTCCTACTTTCTCGTTGCTAATTAAAATTTCTACTTGCGTTTGAAAGAACAGAAAAAAATGCCCTGATGATGAGCAGACTTAGTTATATTAACTTAATAATATCTTAACATTCAATTAAATCTAAATACTTTTACGTTAACTTTATAATTATTTGCACAACCCCGGAACTCATTTAAATTTATTTTAAAATCTTTCTGCAAAATGAATTTTAAAATTTTATAGACTACTAGTATGTTAAAATTTTCTTAGTTAGTAAAAATAGAAAACATTAAATAACTTATCGCCAGACAAATTTACTCGTCCAATTTAGAAATACGACACCGCACTGACAGCAAGATGTTTCATGTTCTTAGCACATAACAGGTAAGGATGAGCATGAAAGACGGAAGTTGTCATAAAATGTGAATAATGTTGTCTAAAGGGAATAATAATTAAAGATTTAAATCTGGGCATAAAATAGATAATCTTCAAAAACTGCGGTGAGGTTTAGGAAGTGCAAACATTCATGTTGTATTTATTCTTAACAGTACATTTCCCGAAAAGAAGTAGGAAATAGGTTTCTTCTAAAAGTACGAAACATTTAATTCATCATTCTTTCGAACGAAGAGCAAAAAAGGGTTAATATACGCACTGGCAGAGCAAGCAAAAAAAAGATAGAATAAATCCTTCCAGTTCGTTCTCATTAAATTTGAAGAAAATCTCTTATTCAGAAATTCTCGTTTAAAAAATACAATAAACGCTTCATCCATTAAGAAAAGAGTTCGTTTTTTTTTTAATCTGTTTTAATGTAAGTATATACCAAACTCATTAATTCATTCCCCGGCAAAAATTCTTCCTCGACCAAGTAAAAATCAGTTTATGCTTAATAAGTAAAAATCTTCGAACGACCTTAACTGGTTAGAAGAAGCACCCTCAATTTTAATATAATCAAATTTATAATTTCATGGATTCGAAGTTTTGCATTTTGAGTCCCATATGTGTTCTGCTTTCTAACGGATGATATGTTTCACATATATATTGTGGTATAAGAGAGAAAAAGATATAAAGGTGATTTGAAATCAAATTACGTGAATACCGTAAAACAAAAGAAAATTGAATAGCGTTTTTTGTTGCTTATTTCTAAATTAGTAACTATATTGTAATTATATCAGAAGTCCTCTAATAGGTCAGCGATAAGCTTATGGACGTGTGTCGCAAAAATCCTACATTGGATTCCCAGTAGTGGACAGAGCACAGTTAGTTCGTTGTGTAACGTTCTTTACACTGAAACAAAAACAAACTGTGAAAATCGAACTTATGTATAGCAGGCGCGACTGAAGCGGGAGGACATTGAAAAGCTAAGCCATTATAGATTTCTGAAAGTCATTCAATATTAGTATTATAATTTCTATTAATTTGGGTTAAATAGCACATTACTAGATATAGTACTTTTGATAAATAAAAGTAAGACTTTTAAATTTTTAACTTTGAATTTATTGGTATAAATTTTACAACAACATTAAAATAGGTTTAGTGTGTAACACTACTTTACGCTTAGGTATATTCCAACTTACTGGTAAATTACAAAACAGGATAATACATTATTTATTATCTCTTGGTGATTTAAGAATTAACCTGTTTACTTGAACTTAGACCATTAGTTTAAATTGATATAGGTGGGTTATACGTATAAATCAGGTAAAATATTTTTTTAAGTTACGGATATTGTTAGGTATAATATATTAAGTTATATTTCTAAGTTCTATATAATTAAATATAAACTTTACTGCATCAATATGAAGACAAAGTAATGACAAAAATTAATATAATTGGTTCTTTGTAATTCTAAAAATTACAATTACAGTAACAGTGTCAACACAACATGCTACTGGTATTTGGTATTGAGTATTTATTTTCAGGGTACAGTTATAAATACAATGGTTAAGACTAGTGTAGGAGTTAAGCATTCACAGTTTGTTAGGTTTAATGGATGCAGTTAGTAGGTTTTTTGGGGGGATCTCAGGACTGGCATATACTTTAAAGGAAGCTAGTAATGAAATGCATTTTTTGTGTAGAATTTGTAGGTTGTAAGCTATTCTAATTAAAGTACTGACAATAGATAAAGCGAATTATAGAATGTGGGAAATAGCAGCAAAATTTCAGAAGGAGCTTAAGCTTTTACAAGCAAGGAATACATCAGCTAACAATGACTTTCAGGAAGTTATAAAAAAATTACTATTACATGAAAAAGTGATGAATTTATTAATAATGAAACTATTTTATTGAACAAGAAATTTGAGCCCTTGGATTCTGCAGATGAGGAACTATTGGAGGGAAATAAAACAAAGGGGTAAGAGAAGGATGTTTATGATAAGGAGGTTATAGTATATATGTGATTATTTCACGAGGAATATGAATAGAATAGTGTGTGGGGTAAATAGCGAGAAAAGAATCAGATTATGATGAGCGTAGGAGCAGAAGTACAGGATATGACGAAGCAGGAGATATAATAAAGAGGCTATCACAGATACAGTTTTTATGATGCATATAGGAGCTAATAATGTATGAAAATTTAGGTAAGGAGAGCTAATTAATAAGTACAAGGGATTGAAAAATGCATTTAAAGAAAAAAGGCATAATTAATTGTGTCAGGAATACTACCAAGAATTAATCGTTGGGATGACATCATGAGTAGGTCACTAGGGCTAAAGGCTAAGCTTAGGGTAATGTGTAAGGATGAGCGTATTCATTGTTTGGGCTTGTGGGGTAAATTTAAGAGTGTTTTGGAATGGTTGGTTTACATTTAAATGTAGTATAGTTGGCTTCTTTGCAAGGGCTGTTAAGTCAGCTACAAAGGAAGTTTTAAACTAGATAGTGGTGAGGGCCAGAATAAACAAAATAAAAAAATAATATGTACATAAAGTTTACCATAAGAAATGAGTATATAAGAAGCTCTAAAGGTAAGCTTAACGATTAATATTGTAATGTTGAAAGTTTAATAAATAAGATAAATAACTTTCAGGCACTGGATTTTAATGTAATGAAAATGATTTAAGTATGAATAAATGTGGATGACTTTAACTAATAAGTATTTCTTTGAAATACAAGGTTATAGGTTAATAAATAGGTATATAGTACTAAAGAGAAAGTGAGAAGTGATTTTATCTTGTTGAAGATGTCAAAGATTGAATCCATTTGAATTTATATTAGAAGATATAAATAGAAAAGGTTTTAGTGATAAATTGTTATATTCTACCAGACAATACTGATGAAATAAGCGAGAAACTTTACAATGAGATTATGTTTTCAGCTGTTAATGAGTTCATAACTATAGGCTATTTTAATTTCAGACATATGGATAGAAAAAATGTTAGAGTAAAACCATGATGAAGAAAGTTTTTTGGAACTTTTGGGATGGTTTTCTTCACCAATTATTCAAGGAATGTACTATAAGTAATGCTGTTTTGGGTTTATTGATAATTCGAATATAGAATATTGGGGAATATCAGGGTGCAAGTGATCATTGCAGTACATAAAAATAAGGAATAATTATATTTTGGTTACAACTTTCTTAAAAGTAAATTTTGAATAGATGTGACAATAATGGAGTTATCTGTTGTGAATTGTGCAGCTGAAGTATTTGGAAACACTGAACAAATGTGTAAAATATTTAAAGATATAGAAAAATATAGCTGCACGTAAAAAAATCAGGTTGCCTCACAAAGTGTTTAAAAGATAAAATTAAAGAAAAACATCATAAATTTAAGATATTTAAATTGACTCGTATGGCAGGAAACTTAGAAGATTAAGATATTAGTAAAACAGGAAATTAGGACATTAAAAACGGTGTATGAGAGAAGGCTGGCTGAAACTATAAAATTAATAGCAAGCATTTATTTAAATATATTAAGAGTAAATTAAATTGTGAATGATATGGGGCCCTTCAGGGATGACAAGGTAAGGCTAGTATATGATGATTGTGAGATGGTGGGGTTTATATTTTTTTCTTTTTGCTTACAAATATTTAAGCAATATTCCATATGTTGAATAATTGATAAATGGAATCTAGATAAAACAAAATGACTGCATTAATTCTAAAGTGGTGAAGAAAAAATTAGGATGATAAGGACCTGGCCCAAATAATATTTTCCCTTAGGTTTTCAAGAAGGTTAAAGATTGAATATATGAGCTACTTACCATTATAATTTGTCAATCTTTGAATAGTGAGCAGGTACCAGAGGGCTAGAAGTTAGTTAATGCAACTCTTCTTTTCAAGGGAGGTGATAAAAATTGTCCCAGTAATTATTCACCCATAGGTATTACATTAATTGTGGGAAATATTTTAGAAAGTATGTTGAAAGATGCTTTGCAAAGCCATTTAACAAAGTTTAGTATTTTATTTGGTAGTCAACATTGTTTCACTAAGGAAAAATCTTACCTTACAAATCTTTTGACATTCTTTGATAAGGTTACTGTTTAGTTAGATGAGGGTAAGGATATATATTTGGTGTTTTGAATATTAAAAAAGAATTGATAAGATCCCACCTTAAAGTTTTCTAAAATTATTCTCTCTAAAGGTGTGAGGGATAAGTTAGAAAATTGAATTGAAGAGTGGCTGGATGGTAAAAAGCAAAGGGTAATAACAAATGGAGTTCAGTCAAGCTGGATTAATATTACGAGTAGGGTACCTCAGAAACTTTGTTTTTTAAGTTTACATCAGTGACATAGATGAAGAAATAGCCAATGAATTACTTAAATTTCCAAATGATACCAAGGCTGTGGATGTTAACTGTGAAGAGGATGCTGCTGATTTATAAAAGGATTTAGGTCATTTAGTGAGTTTAGCAAATAAATGACAGATGAGTTTTAATTGTAATTAATGCAAGATAATGGGTTATCATAATTTGAATTGTAAGTTTAATTTCGATGGAAATAACATTAACGATGTTATAAAAGAAAGGAATGATATTGTAATAGTCGACCGGTCTCTAAAGTCATCCAGAAAGTGTACTGTTGCTAGTGATAGTGCAAAGACACTTGTTTAACGAATTTACTGTTATGTATTTATTTTACTATCTGGGTTTGTTTCACTTCAAAAATTTAGAAATGCATGTAACATATATTGTTAAATGTGTATTGTGCAAGTCCTCCTGTTTTCTAAATATGTAGAAGATTCTCGAATATAAGAATCAGTAATATATATTTTATGAAACAACAAGCATATCTTTGAATATTATTACCAACCGAACTCTAAAGAACTTCGCCTTAAACTTTATAAATCGTAACATACGGAGAGACAGTTTTGTATAATATTGTATATTCGATACAGCTAGTACACTGTAAACCTCGAAAGTTATAACAGTGATAAACGCTCATTAATTGGAAAGCTACGTATATTTGCCCAGAAAGGTTTACAGATTTCATTTTTTTTATTACAAACCATTTAACTTCAGAGAATTAACTTCGGACGTTAGTTACGAAGATATTAGATATCCTCCTCGGTGAAAAGTGAGCTTGTAAACTGGGTGAGACCAGTCAAGAAAAGAACTAGCTAACCATCAAAAGAAGTGTGCTTGTGTACCAACATAGGATTAATTCGCTCTCCGTGTACCTTCGACAAAATATTCAGTTTCAGTTCATAGAGAAGACTCAGTACTGTTTGTAAGACGTAAAGTTTTTGTATATAAATTATTATTTGTAATAACCATTATTATAAATTGTATTTTGTGTTTATATATACTAAAATGTATTTGTATTAAGAAAGAAAATTGCGCGTATCAGTCTTCTTGGAAAACATAGTAATTGACTACATACTGACATTCAGTTAAATTCTAAACTAAAATTAAAACGAGAAGTATATATTTGTAGCTCTAGAGTTTCGTGTTTTAATAATTTCAGCTTTGACACATATTGAATGATATGAACAAAAACTGAGATACTTATTTTTCTGAGCATTTTTCCAATGCTAAACTCGTGTTCTTGTGAACTGGGACGTCGAGAAATGGTAGTATTATCGACTTAAAGTTCTGTGGAAAATTTAGGCTATTTAGATGAGTACGAATATATTCGAATTCATCCTCTCCTTGCGTTCATAAAATAAACGTATAATCAACGTATTTTACGATATACATACGAGGTTAATGAAGATATGGTGTTAAAATGGTGTGTTCAAAATACCGAATATTTATGCAACTGCAGATATTATAGGTGAACCAATGAACCCACTGAAGTACCGTCTAACATATTCTAAGATCGGCCATTCCAATCTAGACAGATGTCCAATAAGTTTATGATGTTTGAATGGTGATGGACGTTCTTATCGGAAGTGTCTTTTGCAGTTATCTTGGTGAAAAGTAAAACCACGTGAAGGCTGGCCTTAATATCGTCTTTGAATATTGTTTGATCAGACATTATCGTGAATTTGTAAATTTTATAGGTTCAATCACGCTAGAAATAGATTTGATTACTGTTAAGTTGACGAATGTAAGATACAATAGGTCACACGACTACGTTATGTTTATGCGTCTTTGGCAAACCATAAATTTGGAAAAGGTTGGATGGTGTATAGATAGGTAATCTAGGTTTATGTATCTTTGGCAAACCATAAAGCTGTGCTGTAGAGAGATTGAATGGTGTATAGATGAGTGGTAAGGTTTATGTATTTTTGGCTAACTATAAAACTGTAGAGAAAGTGAATGGTATTCAGAAAAGTACGTTATATTTATGTATCTTTGGCAAACCATAAATCCGGAAGAGATTGAATGGTGTACAGGTGGGTAAGCTAGGTTTATGTATCTTTGGCAAACCACAAAGCAGTTGAGAGATTGAAGAGTCTAAAGATGGGTACGGGAGGCTTACGTATCAAAGCTGTGATATAGCTTTGAATGGTGTATAGATAGTCTTTTATGCAGTGTCAAGCTTATTTTATTTTATTCACCATATTCCAAGTTTCTTTATTTTGTTTATGGTTAGGGAAAAATCTTAGTCCAAACACAGGATACTTATTTCATAACAATAATATGTTTTTCGCTTAAGTTTACGACCGTATGTTTTTAATCTCCATTCTATTGTTCCAGCTACATTGAGATAACAATAACATATTTTGTGTCTGATTTTGTGATCTTCTTGATCAGCACTTATTCCAATAATTCTCGTGATATCTTAAACAATAATTATAACCTTGATTGTAACACTTACGTTTTGTTGTTGATTAGGAAGTAACTGAAACACTATCGCTTGTTAAATAATTTAGCTAAATGAAATAATTACATGAATTTGTTTGCATGTTTATTTACATATCTTTTTATCTATTTACAACCAGAACATCTCACATCGTACTTGGCTGAATAACTGATTTATAAGTAAAAAGAAGAATGTTTTGTCTTAATGGTATCTAACAGTCAGGTACAAGTTCAAAGTGAATCATCTACTTTTGGCACAAGGACACAAAATTCTGGTATCTTATGAACTTAATAAAACAGGAAAACATAACGTACTCAATGTTGTGAAACTTGGTTATGAAGAAAATATATATTTTTTTTTTATTTTATGTGGTCAGAATGAGATTCAAGTTCATAAACTACAGTTTCAAGTAATTGGACTTAATATTTCTGCAGACCTGACATATTTTCACACGTTTACTAAATGGTAAAGTATATGACAAAATAAAGGCGAGTTGTTGGAACACACTGAGTAAAGTTTTGTGGAGGGTCAACCTGGACATCGTTGAACATCACTTGAAATGAAGGTTCCATGAAAGGAGTATAACAATTGATTGTTTGTCTCCTATGTAATTCAGAAACGTGTAAAACAACTGATTTAACAAAGTTTTCAATGCCAGATGTTTAAAATTTCTGACTCTGATGCTATTCGAGGGCTATCTGTTATCCAGAAATGATAGACTACAGGGAATGAAACTAGTTAGCATCACCTTTCCCTAACACGTAAGCTACTCTAAGTGACCACCACTTTTATAATTTACCAACAGCTTCAAATTGCAGAGCGTAATTTTTTGACGGTAACGGGTCGTGAAAGACAGATTCCTGGATCGATAGTCAGGCACGCTAACAAATGGGCTACATTCAGACCATTCGAAGTAGGAAATTTATGGTCAGCGTTGTTTTTAATTAGGAAATAATGTGTTTACGTTTCTCGTTGCCCAGAAGTGCTTTCGAAAAACTTAACCTAACTATGACACGTACATAAAACTATCTTGGACGTCTGCAAAGTCATCATGAATCACATATGTTAAAGTTGTTGTTCTTGGTGAAACTCAGTAGGTTTTCTGCACTCTATCTACAGGGGTAGATCCGGCATGACTGGGTGGTTAAGGCACTCGACTCGTAATCTGAGGGACACGGGTTCGAATCCCAGTCACACCAATATGTTCGCTCTTTCAGCCGTGGAGGCGTTATAATGTGTAGTCAATCCCGCTATTCGTTGGTAAAAAGAGTAGCTTAAGAGCTGGCAGTGTGTGGTGATAGCTAGCTGCCTTCCCTCTAGTTTGACACTGGTAACTTAGGAATAGCTAGCGCAAATAGCCCTCGAGTGGCTGTACGTGAAATTCAAAACAAACAAACAAACAAACCACAGCGGGGAAACAAAATCGGGATTTTAGTGTTGTACGTCCATAAACCACGGCTGATCCACCGAAGGACCTATTATGTAAATTTAGTTTTTATTTTATTAAGTTTTGATGAACAGGGGGTTAAGGCACTCGACTCGTTATCATATATCTCATGTCTACATTCCATTCCTGTTTTTCTCTATCTTAAATCTGAGACGGCGACTTCTTCGCTTAAGACGTTTTAAATTTCGCGCAAAAGTAAACGAGTGCTTTCTGCTCTAGCCATTCCTATATTAGCAGTGTAAGACTAGAGACAAGGCAGCTAATCGTCACATCCACCACCAACTCTTGGGCTACAAATAGTGGGATTAAGCGTCACATTATAGCGACCCATGGCTGAAAGGGCGAGCATGTTTGGTGCGACGGAAATTCGAACTCGCTACCCTTATATTACTAGTCGAGTACCTTAACCATTTGGCCATACCAGGGCAGATGTAAAAAAGAAAGGAAGGTTAAGGACAGATAATGAAATAAAGACTTTGTTAATACGTATCTGTGAGGAAAATAGTCTGATAATCATAATTGGAACAATAGATATAATCAAAAGAAAGCAATATTAGTATTAGATGATATAATTGTACAGCCGAAAGATTATATTTTAGCAATAGGTATAAAAGTAGTGCAGGGAACCAAATCATATTCTCCAGTAATGATTGTAAAAACAGCGAATGAGGAAAAAATACAACTAAGAAGCAATAACAAAAAACGAAAATTTTGGAAATGGATTGAAAAGAGAAGAAAGCCTTTATGGATAAAACATTGTTGAAAATTAATGGTGTCCATTGGCAATAAACATAGAAGAATTAGATGAGAAATTGGAGACCCTAAACAAAGTTTGTAAGAACTCTGCAGAGAAGAGAGGATGAAAAGAAGTGAGAATGAATTGAAAAGCGAAAGCTGATTTGTTAGAGAGTGTAAAGAGGAAAATATACAAGCAAAAACATTTGAATTCAAAGTTGGGAAAACATTGGAAGAAGAAGATAATGATATTTGTTAGAGCCAGAAGAGACTATCTCAAGATATGTGTAGGCGAAAGTAAAGAGAATAAAAAGATAAGCATTTGTGGATCCATAACAAATTTTTCGGAAGAGGTAAATAAATGAAAGATAAAGGGGAAACTGAGAGAAAAGTTAATTAGAATATTGGGTGTTATGGAGATGTTGAAAATATTAGAAGCAGGAAGACCGGAATGCAAAAGTACATGAAAAGTACTTGGATAAGAATATAGAATGGAGAAATCTAGATAGCTGAGTTAAGAGGTGAAAAATAAGAGCCAAAACGGAGACAAAAAGTCCATAAAGCTTTATGAAATAATACGGTAAGCACAGAAGAAACAAAAAGGCTTTTTAAAGAAAAGAATAAAGAGTATATATGAATAATGTGACATGTTCTAAAAACTAAAGGACAAATATGTCAATTATACAACAGTGTAGGCCAAGAAGAAGAAGCCAAGTAATATAGAAAAATCAAACTTCTAAATCTAGAAAACTTTAACTAGGATAATGACATAAATTTTAATAAACGGTTTGAAAGAAAAATGACAAATAAATGAGATGGTTTTCAAAATAATACTCGATAACAAATATTATTTTCACCCTGGATACGCTAACAGACATTAAGATGCAAACCCAAAGAAGAAAGTACGTGTCATCTTCATAGATTAAAAGTCGGCATTTAGCATATCGAGCACGAATGGTTATTTTGGGATATTGTAAAATATCGTAAGCCTATAGGAACATACTGCAAGTGCAAACAGGAAGATGAAATATAGAAATAATTATGGAGAAAATAATTTCAACATGATTTGTTAATAATGAAATAAGTGACCAAAGAGATACTGAATATTTATAGTAAGAAGAATGAAAACAACGTCAGAATATAATGGGATTGGAGACAAAAACAACGTTGGAAGAGGTTCGAATATTAATAAGAGAGTAAGCGGATGTAATATGTATTCTAGAAGGTAAAAACGAACAATGCAGGAAAGTGGGCAGCATGGAACTAAAGACGAATTGAACAATCAACTTACTCTGCAGGTGAAATAATTGAGACAGAGAGAAGATGAACAAATTTAAAAGTTGCGAAGGCTAACTGAAGTGGTAACATTTATAACAAAAACTGAAGTAACCAAGAGGAACAAGATTGTAAAAAATACAAGGAAAAGAAAATACATTTTTTTACACCCTTGGGAGATGCAAATGTAAAAGGTATGGTTTTCTTATAGCAATGCCACATCGGACTATCTGCTGTGTCCATCGAGGGAAATCGAACCTCTGATTTTAGTGTTATAAATCCGAAGTCTTACAGTTGTAACAGTGGGGGACTAAATGCAAAAAGAAAAATAACTTTAAACGGATTAAATAAAAAATGAAAAAGAAGGGCAAGAACAGATTTGCAGAATAATTTAGGGAAAGACAAGCAAAAATATATGTCAATATATTGAGATTTCGAAAAGGAAGATGACCGAAAGAAGAAACAATCAATTCACTGTTAATTTCTTAGATATTCACTCATGTATTTAAATATCATGACAAATGATTAATATTACGATTATAATTTGCTTGTGATTAGGACTATGAAAAATGTTTACTCAGGAATTATTTACCCTTTTCTCCAGAAAAGTTCCTGAAGGAATAAGTTTATTTATTATATTATTATCCATGTATATTCATGCTATCGTTCAAAGCACAACTCAAGCTTATTAGATTTAACCCAGTAATACAGTCCTGGTTATTATAGCTTAAACATTTTGTTTTTAATACAATTTTTATTTTCTCGATTTGTATTTGAAACATTATAAATTGTGTTTCATCAAGATCATGAAAACTTGACTGCAAAACATTTCGAAGCAAGGTTTATCATCCTTTGTATTTACATATTTCAAATGAAGTGTCATTAAAAATCACAGAGCCTGAGTTTTCTAGGAATAAGTGTTTCAAATTGCGAATATACCTAGTTTTGTAATTACAATAAATACGATAGTTTATGTTATGTTAAAATTAATTTCAGAAAAATAAAAACGAAAGAACTTTATCCTCAGGTATATTTCAATGTGCTTGTCAATAATATTTCGTTTTGTACTTGAAACCAGATGTTACCTTGTCAACTGGTGATAAAGATTTTGTAATAATAAACTCTCCTGTCACGCACAGGTGATAACTTTTCTGTCTTAGATTAAATTATTTTTTAAAACGTATATATATTTTTGAAGAGCTATGCTTTGGAAGAAGTGAGATAATAATAGTTGTTGATTGGTGTATTTTATGCTTTAAGATGTTTTTTTGTTAGGAGATTATTATTTTTAAATAAATTGTAATGGTCAAACTAAATTTTAGTCACTGCCAAATTAAGATATTTGCATTGATGTTTAAAGCTATTTTACAGATGATTATATATATATGTGTGTGTATTATTGTATGCGTGTAAGTATAAAATTATGTGGTATTAACTGTGGATGAAGAGATAAATGTTGTCCACACTAATCCACATTATCTGGAGTATCTACGGTTACAAAACATATCGCTTTTAACATCTATTTGTGAAAGTCAGCATTTGTTTCAGTGATTGTTAATTCTTAACACAGTAAAATGTTACTGTCTTTCATAATGTTCTGAACAAAACATTCTTGATTTACGGATTACCCGAAAAATAACAGAAATTTATCTTTTCAATTTGATTAATGTCTTAATACACAAAGTAATACTTTAAAAACTGTTATTTCTTAAGAATTATGATACAGAATGTTGTATTTTTTAACACAGTTGAGATATAATATAAAAACTATGAACAAAGAACTGTCAAAAGCGCCCTAACTTACAATAAGGAATAGGCGGAATAAAATAATATTTTTAGAAATTTGCTTTAGGACCTATCTACCTGTCTGTGGCAAAAGTTGGTAGAGCTCTAGATTTCGTAGCTGGCGAGTCTGGAAACAGATATATGCGATGCCAAGAAATGTTCTCCAGTCTTTTAGCTGTTGTTGTTTTAAAAGTGTGAATTACGGATGGTAAGTGCAGTAGCTTTGCTATAAATATGGAACACAAATAAGAAGACTGTCTGTTCATCGTTCGAAGCATCTCAAAACAACAGTTAATTCCAAAACTGTCAAAATAAAAAATATAATAATTAGGTATTCTTATAATAAGACCAGAGTCAGCAAAATCCTCGACAACAATACCATACTAGAATAGGTTATGAATAATTATACAATATTTAATATGTGTGAGCGAAAATCATTACCTTTTATTTATTCTACCGTCGATCATGTTCTGACTGGTAAATTGGTATTCTTGGTAATAACAATTTACAACTCTTAGTGAGCCACGATTTAGTTTTTAAGGATTTTAGTTGTTATTTGCTACTTTTTAAGAAGAATTTTTGCATAAACAGTTTGTTTCTTTGAATGAAGTTAATCACAAAGCTACACAATGGGCTATATGTGCTCTGCCTACCATGAGTATCAAAACCCACTTTAACGCAATACATAAACTATTAAAGTAGAAAATGTGATGATAACTGTTTTAAATAATGTGAACATTGACTTGAATGCATAGACATTAGACTATTAAACAGTTATGAATTTTTTAAACAAAAGCACATTTTGTATGCTTAATAAGAGTCTTTGAATGATAAATGCTTCATCACTACAAAAACTATGGTAACGACCATATTGCTAAATAGAAATATTTGCCAAAAATGATTCGTCTCCAATTTCCATATAATTGTAGTTGTACAGTATGAACATATAAAAACAATTCAACGTTGTTTACTTCCTGTAATTCGGAAGGATTGTGCAGACGTATCCTTATACAGTCATCCCTCTCACCTTAAAAATATACAACAGAACATAATACATCCTACAAGATCATGCACTCATTATATCTGCTATTAAATGGCAAACGTTCAGTGTTTGTTTATTTTTTACTTGTATCTTGTTCCATATTTTTTATATTTGTTTCATTAAGTATGATTAATTTTAATGTTAAACATATTTTTAATATAATTACATCTGTTGAGAGATTAATTTGCTTTGTTACAAGTTGAATCTTAGGAAGAGCTTTAATCCCCTAAATGACTGAATCTTGTAAGGTATTACCTGGATTATGATTAAAAATTTCATTATAATCGACAAATTTAACCTATTTAACAAAAGTAATGTTTCAGTTTCACGTAAAAATTCCATAGTGAAAATATAAACTCAAGAGACGTGCAATGTACTTGAAACAATTTATTTCAATCTTAAATTCTTCTACGCTACGCAATTTTTGAAACTGTGAATCCAGTTTGATTGATATTTAACAATGAAAATGAAGGCGGTTGATAAAACACAAACATTTCATTTACAATGTTCGAACATTTCAGAACACACTCATTATATCTTTCGCGAAATATTAAAATCGTGTTACAAATATGATTATTAACTAAAATTATAATATCATAATCACTAGTTTACTTATTACGAGAAGTGATATAACTATTTCTTGCCGGAAATGCCCTCTTCTTGATTGTGATTGATTTATGCTGTTGGTCTACTACACTAAGTCTCAAATAAAATAATTGAAAATTAAGCATTTGAATTGTTGTCGATAGAAGTTTATTTTCATTCATTTTATTTATTGTAATTCTGGTAATCATATTTTTTTCCATGAAACAATCAACTTAATTGTAATTGTTCATTAAGCATTCATTAGCGATTTATTTTAACTGTTAATAAAATGTTATTTCATTTTGTTTTAATAATATTGTACTGTCTTCACCATAAACTCTTTAAATTGTAATTACTAAAAATGAAAGAAAATATTAATTTTAGAAGCACAAACGCTTTTATCTTTTTTTGGAGATAAAGGTATCTAAGAGTCAGTTGAATGTATTCAGGAAGTACAAAGTTTAGAAGCAAAATTATTATTTGTTTATGTTCTTTTTTCATAACACCGCATAAATAGAATTAAAAATCAGGTACATTCATTGTATAAATCAAAGTGTTGCTGAAAATTTAGTTTCGTACTTTACTTTCAATTCCAATTCTCTTTATGTACATAATATCTATTTATTAACATTTTCATTGTGAACACCGATAACAATTACAATTCTTTAATCAGTTTTAGATGTATTAAGTTGTTGATCTGGTTCTTTCTTATTTTGATATTTGCTCCTTTTTTTTTTTATAAAGGATCATTAAAATATTACTGATGTTTTTCAGCTAATGATTTATTACAGATTTCCCAATCTTCGTCTGCTAAAAATATGTTAAAATATAAATTCCAGTCAGTTAATTTACTTTTTATGTATGTAAAAAACGCTATTTATAACAAACAGTAACTTTATTTTTCCGAAGGAAAGAGATAATCAGTTATGTTTGTTTAAAAAATATTTTACGAGGGCTGTTCAAAAAATACACGGACTGACGTCATAAGACAAAATGTACTTTATTTCGAAGTTACAGGTCTGGGACCCCTTCAAAGTACTCTCCTCCCCAACGCACACACTTATCACAACGGTGTTTCCACTTGTTGAAACAGTCCTGGTACGCTTCTTTTGTAATGTCCTCCAGCTCCTTCGTCGCATTTGCCTTAATCTCTGGAATCGTCTCAAATCGTCTTCCTTTCAAGGGCCTTTTGAGTTTGGGGAACAAGAAAAAATTGCAAGGAGCAAGGTCAGGTGAGTCGGGGGGTGGGGAAGAACAGTGATCGAGTGTTTGGCCAAAAGCGCACGAGTTCTGAGGCACAAATTTCGCAGCAACGTGGTGCATCTTCAATTTTTCGGTCAAAATCTCGTAACAAGATCCAACTGATATCCCAAACTCTTCAGCAAGCTCCCTGACAGTCAGACGTCGATTTACCCGCACCAGGGTGTTGATTTTGTCGACGTGTGGGTCGTCAGTTGACGTGGAAGGACGTCCAGGACGCTCATCATCTTCAATGGACTGTCGACCATCCTTAAAACGTTCATGCCACTTGAAACATGCCGTATGCTTCATAGCAACATCAACGTAAGCCGTGTTAAGCATAGCAAAAGTTTCAGTCACAGATTTTCCAAGTTTAACACAAAATTTCACAGCAAGTCGTTGCTCCTTCAGGTCATTCATTCTGAAATCCGCCAAACGAAAAAATCGCACCTCACTTAAAACCGCGTAACTAATACACAAATGAAGATATCTGCAATCGGGAAATGGCGTCGTAATCAGCTGATCTGTGCGAACCTAGCGACACCAAGCGGATCCCCTGGAGCCAACTGGAGCCGCGCAATTCAAACAGTCCGCGTATTTTTTGAACAG